>NC_068366.1:8521379-8649298 GCF_020536995.1 Dreissena polymorpha | reverse complement strand
GCCACATTCATCGTCCGTCTTCATGAACTTGGTCACAACGGGTCCCAATGATAGCCTTGGACGAGGTTCGAATCTTCCAGTGCTGAAAAACATGGCCACCAGCGGGGTGTTTTTCCTTAATGGCTATATATGGCTATTATAAAACCTTGTTTAAACTCTTCAAGGCCACATTCATCGTCCGGTCTTCATGAAACTTGGGTCACAATATTTGTCCAATGATATCTTGAACGAGTTCGAAAATGTTTCAAGTTGCAAACCATATGGCGGGGCTTTTTCCTAATATGGCTTTATTTAAACCATGTTTACACCAAAGAGGCAAATGATGGTCCGATCTCATCAAACTTGGCAGAACATACGTCTCAATGACATCTTTACTGAGTTCCAAAATGATTCTGGTCTGTTGAAAAATATTGCAACCAGAGTCGAGGCCTTTTGCCTATATGGCTACATATGGCTATAGGTAAAAACCTTGTTCACACTCTAGATGCCACATATATCGTCCCATTTTCATGAATCTTACTCAGAAAGATCTGTCTCAATAATATCTTGGACGAATTGGTTGAAAAACATGGCCACCAGGGGGCGGGCTTTTTCCGTATATGGCTATAGTAAAAACGTGTTAACACTCTAAAAATTACCTTTATTGTCCAATCGTTATGAAACTTGGTCAGAACATTTGTTCTAATGCTTTCTTGGATGAGTTCGAAAATGGTTCCGGTTTCTTGAAAATATGGCCTCAATGGGGCGGGCACTTTTTTCTATGGCTTTATACTACTTTAGTTAAACGTTGTTAACACTCTAGAGGCCACATTCATTGTCCGACCTTAATGAAACTTTGTCACAAGATTTGTCCCAATGATATCTTGGACGAGTTTGAAAATAGTTCCGGTTGGTTGAAAAACATGACCGCCAGGAGATGGGGGGCTGAGCATTTTTCCTTTTATGGCTATAGTAAAAACTTGTTAACACTCGTAAAGTCACATTTATTGTCAAATCTTCATAATACTTGGTCAGAAATGTTGCTGTAATGCTATCTTGAATCAGTTAAATCATAGTTCCTGTCTGTTGAAAAACATAGCCGCCAGGGATCGGGGAATGTATCCTAATATGCTATTGTAAAACCTTGTTAGCACTCTAAAAGTTACGTTTATAGTTTACCTCTGCATGACACCTGGTCAGAAGATTTGTTCTAATGATAACTGGGGCTGCATTGAGAAGGTCAGTTCCTTTGTATCTCAGCTGAGCGACTTTGGGTCTTTCAGGCCCTCTAGTTTGAATAAATGTCCAGGATGTTTCCAGAAAATACACATCATAGCATATCATCTAGAACTGACAGTGCCATGGGAAGAGCGAATGGAGGAAGAACACGAGAGAAAGAAGGTCAACTACCAGCCACTACTTGATGCTTGCCAACGACAAGGATGAGATAATTGAAACCTCCCAGTGAAGGTTGACAGTCGGGGCTTCGCAGGGCATTCAGTCGTGAAGGCCTACAGAGTACTTAGCAAGGAGACGGGCAATAGCAGATGTCTGCAGGCAAGCACAATCAGCTTCAAAATGGTTATGGCAGATGAGAGAGCAGCAGTGGACAGCTTATCAGTGTCTGGTCGAGGTTTTGACTTGTCCTGTGACTTGTACTTAAATAATCCTCTCCCTCAGGTATGTCTGACTAACCATTTAACAGAATTAAGCCATCTCTCTCTCTATATATATATACCGAATTTACTGGTAGAAACCACATTAAGCGATAGTTCGCCTGTCAACTTTATATAGATCTAAATACTGGCTACATATCTTACCTAAGACAGGACAAACTAGCAAAATCGGGAACTGGCTACTTACTTAATTGCGCTCTCGCCGGTAAAATTGATGTTGACATATGATGTTCATTATACGACTATTTTCTACTACGTCATAAGCGAGATACTAAGCGAGGAACTCATATTCTCATCTGGTAACGATCAAAAAGCAATTAGCGGGGGCAACTTAATTACAGTTCATTAAGTCCAACCTGTGTTAGCGGTCACCCTCTATTAAGCAAAAACCTTTCATAAGCAGGCATTATTTTAATATCCGAAATGACCTTTTATAGTGCAAATGCACCTCTATTAAGAAGCCACCTGCTGTAAGTGGTCAGTTCTGCTGCCTCCCATATGTGGTCGCTTAACACAGATTCAACTGTTTATGCATTGTTGTGTACACCCTATATTAAATAATACGTGACACGTTTAAGGTCCATTTAAATTCTTGAAATACAGCACTTAAAGTAGTTATTCTAAAATGCGCATTTTAATTGATGTGTCACTTTGAATGTTTTGATCATGTGACTTAAAATCACATTATTTGGTACGGACTTCTTTCCGAGCCGAACACAGAGGTGAATGTTATGTTACCATCGTGCAAGAGATTGCTTTAGAGAGCACATCGTTTACAAATTAGAAGGCATCAGATGTCAAGAGGAGCGCGGTGTCGTATTACGTCAAAGTCGAATAATGTTTACTCTTACTGACGTATGTAGATCATATCGTTTGATTATTTCTGATTAAACTTCTTTTCGCATTATGAATCTTGTTTTTAGCTATAATATTTTAATTGTAATTGGCTTTTGATTTTATCCAATTTAAAACAAATTAACTTTTACTTTTGTGTGGGGCTACAGATGGGCATAGACAACCAAGCTTTGTACATAATTCCCTCCTCTTACAACCTTATTCCTGCTTCTGACGATAAATCTGAATGATAAACTCAATTTAACTATCTCTAAAGCTTTTTGATAAAGCAAGATATGTACTTTATACTTGATCTGGTTTCATTTTATCGGGTCTGGTTATTCTGAATCCAGAACTTATATTAATCAAATATATAGCGAACATTGAATACACGATTGCATATTGGGTATTTGAATTTAGCGAATACCGAGCCAAATTCGAACTTGAACGAATATCATGCCAAGGTCGAATAATCATCTGTAAATTGGACATTTAAACTTAAGCACATATCAGGCCATAGACGAATACATAGCTTGCTATCGGACATTCGAACTTGAGCAAATATCAAGCTAAGTTCGGATACCATGCTGGGTATTGGGTATTCAAACAATTGCAAATATTGAGCCAAGGTCGTATACCCAGCTGGGTATTGAAGTGGAAGAAACTTCCTGTTCGGGGAAATTAGGGGAATCCCCATATTGTTTCCTGTTCGGGAAACTCATGGACAAACTTTGCATTTTTATTCTCGATCGGGACATAAAAAAGCAATTTTATTGTGGGTTCAGAAAATGGGCTTGGGGTAAACTTTAATATACAAAAAATCAACACTTTCTTTCTGTAGAGGACTTACATATCTAATTTTTTACCGTGCAAATTGTTTTTAAGGCCCTGGTTTTCTTTCAATATAGTTCCAAAATTTGTATAATCTACGTAAACATGGTAAAATCAGTGGTTTCCGGAATTAGAAAACCAAATTTCCCTATCGGGAAACTATCGGAATTAACAGTTTCAGTGGTTTCCTGATTGGGAAAAATAGTTTCCTAATCAGGAAAAAGTACATATGTATCCAGTCAATGTATACATGCATAATTTCTAAACATAAACACAAAACATGGCATCAAAAGTTGAAGGCGGCCAATTTCCTTAACAATGTGACACCAGCTCTATGCATACATACTGGAAAATTTAGCCTACTCAGAAAATTGTCCAAACAACTAACATCAGAAAAGAACGAAAGTCCATTAGTACCACTAAAAATTATTTAAAAAACACGATATGTTTGTGAAACACTATGTCCCCATATATTTAGTATTTGACATTGAAGGATGACCTTGACCTTGACCTTTCACTTCTCAAAATGTGCAGCTCCATGAGATACACATGCATGCCAAATATCAAGTTGCTATCTTCAATATTGCAAAAGTGTACATTAGATGAGCGATTTTGACCCATATATATGACCTTTGACCTTAAATGATGACATTGACCTTGACCTTTCAGCACTGAAAAATGTGCAGCTCCATGAGATACACATGCATGCCACATATGAAGTTGCGTAAATATCTTCAATATTGCAAAAGTTATGGCAAATGTTAAAGTTTGACGCAAACAAACAAACACACACACAAACAAAAAAGCAACAAACCAACAGACAGGGCAAAACAATATGGTCCCCCAATATAGTGGTCGGGGACATAAAAATAGTTCGAAGTCGTATTAACGCAAATAAAGGCGTAACTACGATAACAAACACGTATTAACGCAAATAAAGGCGTAACTACGATAACAAGCACGTAATAACGCAAAGAAATGCAATATAATGCTAATAAACCGCGTAATAACGCAAAAAGGCGTAATAACGCCAAACTGAAAGGCGTACAAACGCTTAAAAGGCGTTATAACGCTAGAACGCTAAAACTGGTGCTATAACGCCAAACTAAAAGGCGAACAAATGATAAAAAAGGCGTAATAACGCAAACTTCAAGGCGTACAAACGCTTAAAAAGGCGTTATAACGCCAATTTCAAAAGCGTACAAACGCTTTAAAAAGTTGTAATAAAGCCTTTTGTACAATATAAAGTGATGGCATCTTTGAAGACATTAAATCAAACCAAAACGTTATGGATACAGTTGAATTTATTGTTTTGGTAAAGACAAGTTATGTCTGTCTAGAAATCGCTCTATAAGCCAGAATAGGCAACAGACATGTGTACGGAATCCTGGTAGTACAACCCCTATGAATGGGTTGATTTTATGCCTATTGCTTAAAAGTACGACGATGCTGTTAGTGGAACCATCCACATAGCAAGGCGAGACAGTACGTTAAATGAAGTCAAATGATCACATGTACACGTTTAAATCATATTTTTTACTAATGACTGAGATATTCATGTTTGCAAAGTGTTGCGTTAGAAGAGTTTCCAAGTGTATGTTTACGACAGCTAATTCTATTAGGATTAAATCGTCTACAACGATATGTGTGACTAAATATTTTGACGTGTAAAAACACTTTATTTTCTGTGACGTATCTTTCTTTTTGCCCACTGTTAATAATTTCAAATGTTTTTAACAATAATTATGATACCTTTGCAATGTATAAATATATGTCATATAATAGCTATGTTCCTGGATGAGTGATTTAGAAATATAAATAGTGTTTCTTTAATTGGGCGTAGCTCTTTTACATCGCGTTTAACGTAGATGACTTGCGACAATTTATGCAGCAGGAGCATTGAACACTAATTGAATACGGAAAACACGTGGCGATTAATATTAATATAAGACACGCATAATCGAGCTAGCAGTTACACAGTTTTTGTTTTATACTCGAAAAAGACTTTAATGTTTTTGTTCGTTGTTGTCGTTTTGCAAAAAGGGTCCTTAAATATGTTTACATGTTAAATGCATCAAGATACTAAAGTGCCTACATTTACATGCTGAAAATGTGTTTGTTAAGTATCAATCATCTAGCAAAACTACTATAGATTTACGTGTTACACAGTTTTACAGTCCTTTTTTGCTAAATATGGGCCATAACTGTGCATACGTAAACATGATCCAAAATATCCGGATGCGCAAGTGCACATGCTGGTTAATATATGTTTATACAGTTTCATCGCTCAAGCAGCATTACGTATCGTACTACGAGTGACACAAGTTAAAACTGTATTTTAACTGAAAATGTGTCATCTCTGGTTATGTTGAACAAGAAATACATTTGAAAAAAAGATATTTTGCGTATATCTTGATTTCACAAATTTATGTTTAAACTGTACGTTTCTAAATAATTAAATTGATGACAAAGATGTAATTTTCGTTTTTTTCAGTTGTAATTTGCATTCATCACATACAAATAAACTTGTATATTTCATTTCGGTTTATAAATGAAAACAATCTAGCCATGATGCTTAAGATTGAAAATTGAAATCAAGCTGTCTTACTAATTGCAAACGGGCAAATGTACGCAATCCTGATATGGATATTGCCTATGAACGGGTTGATTTTAAACGCAATACTCGATATTAGTACGATGCAAACGCGCAATCACGATGATAGTACCTTGATAACGAAAACGCGAAATTTCGTGATATTGCGTTTTCATAATCGAACTGTCGCGTTATCAACATCATTATGACGTGTTATCGCCATCGTACTGTCGCCTTCCGGTGTGGATGGTTACAATAACAGCATCGTCGCACTATCGAGTATTCCGTATAAAACCAATCCATTCATAGGGGATGACAATAAGTTGAATCTGTACAAATGTCGGTTGCCTATGCTGACTTTCAGGGACGATTTCCAGAAAGACTGAAATTGTCTTTACAAATTCAATAAACTCAAATGTACTCATAACGCTTTGATTTGAATTAACGTCTTCAAAGAAGCCATCACTTTATATAGTGCACAAGGCGTTATTACGCCTTTTTAAAGCGTTTGAACGCCTTTGATATTGGCGTTATTACGCCTTTTTAGCATTTGTACGCCTTTCAGTTTGGCGTTTTATGCCCTTTTAAGCGTTTGTACGCTTTTAGTTTGCGTTATTATGCCTTTTTAGCGTTTGTACGCCTTTTAGGTTGACGTTATGCCTTTTTTAAGCGTTTGTACGCCTTTTTCTTTACCTTATTACGCCCTTTTAGCGTATGCACGCCTTTAAGTTTGGCGTTATTACGACATTTTTAGCGTTTGTACGCCTTTAAGTTTGCGTTATTACGCCTTTTGTAGATTTTGTACGCATTTATTTCGAACTAGTATGCCTTTATTTCGCGTTATTACACGTTTTATTAACGTTATAATGCGTTTGTTTTCGATATTACGTGTTTATTTGCATAGAAACGCCTTTTTTGCGTTAATACATGTTTGCACTCTTTTATTTAAAGTTTAAGTGGTTTTTATGGGCTTTCGTAGAAAAGAGCAATTGTCAGTGCTAGATAAAGTCCACAAGCATGAACAGCAATTCAGTCAATTCTGATAGTTTCCCGATCAGGAAATTTGGTTTCTAATTCGGGAAACCACTGACATTAACGTTTTTACGTAGATCATACAAAGTTCGCAACTTTATTGAAAGAAAACCATGGACTTAAACAAAATGTTCACGGTAAAAAATTACACATGTATTTCCTCTACAGAAAGGCGTTGTTAAAAACAGATTTTTTTGTATCTTAAAGTTTCCCTTAGCCCATTTTCTGAACCCACCATAAAATTGCTGTTTTATTTTCCGATCGGGAATAAAAATGCAAATTTTGTCTATGAGTTTCCCGATCAGGAAACCAATATTGGGATTCCCCTAGTTTCCCGAACGGGAAGTTTCTTCCATTGTATTGGGTATTCGAACTTAAATGAATATCGATCCAAGTAATAATACCAAGCTAGGTATTGGGAATTCGAATATTAAGGTATCCCAGGCCCTGTCCTGTCTGTTCCGACAAAGCCTGTCCAACATATTTTTTCCCTTCCCTTGCGTGACCTTCCATGTCGTTGTCTGTCCCAAGCTTTCCCTTACCTGCTAATCTCGCCCAGCATGCCGTGATATGCTTTGTTCTTATCTAACTGCCGTGCCTTGACCAGCCCAGCCAAGACAAGTATTTCACTGTTTTGCAAAATCAGACAAACTCTCTAAATGAGAACTTTGGACCTTTATCAGATGTAAAAGGTTTAGGAGAATCTACTCTGCTTAAGGTAGCGCACGCGTATTGGGAACCTTTCCAAATATAATATAATGTATAATTTTCTTAATCAGCATCATTTCACTGAACTACATGCAAATGTGTAGGTAGGCTTTGCATGCTTTAAAAAATATACTGATTTTTTTCAAAACCACCCCACGCTCGGCTTTTGTCCTGTTTATTTGAACCGCTGGGGTATATGAACGTTCCATAATTCATCTAGATTTCCAAATATGGGTATGCAGTAGGCGTGCAAAGATGCAGTAAAGGTGTTTAAAGTTTAAACAAGATAAAATAAGTATTCTACGGAGTAACCTACGAAGTAAATTCGCTAAAATTTACTCAACGTATGATGATTTAATATCAAACTATAATGTTTCTTTAAAATGGCATCTAACTAATTGAATTTCCCACCCATCATTTATGGAGATGTTTTGATGTTCGCAAATTAAAATATCTTTAAGAAAATGTTTATATTAAACTTTTCAATTTAATTAACTCATTTTTATCAAACGGATGTGATGTGAACGTACTTTTAAACACATGCTTGTTGGGTTTTTATTCACTATATATTTCTTCTCTTAAAATTTTGGAATTATTAATGGAATTACCATTTTATATGTTTGATTCTTAAATATTCAATCACCTAAGCTGGTTTTATTGGTATTGCGATTGTACAGTACCGCCCCTTTAATATTTTTATTTTTATTTTACAGTACTGCCCCTAGATTTTTTTCACATCATCGTGTCATCGCTTCTCAATTGCGTCATACGATACTCTTTCACTGTTCTTGGCTACATTGAATTTTTTTACTTCATCGCTTCTATATTGCTTCATACGACATACTTTCACTGTTTAAGTCTACATGCATAGGTCATCGGGTTTAAAGCGTTTAAATTGTATTAATATTTTCTCTCTGGTGTTTCGTGTTTGATTTATTTTCAATTTTTTTGAAGTCACATAAACAACCAAGCTATGTAATATGGATCTTTGACACCCATTATTGCTGCTTATTCCTGTATTTGCGCGATGATGATCTGAAATATTAACTTTATGATGCTATATTCTTAAATCTTTTTTTAAAAAGAAGGGACGTAGTTGACACTAGTTCGTAGTTTCATTTCATCGTTCCTCAAAAAATTGTAACTCTGTTGCTCTGGTCTCTTTCCTTACCATTGAGTAATAAAATGGTAATTAAATTAAATGTGTTTTAATTCCCTTTTATTATTATTTAATTTGAGCTACAATGCTATGATGTTTAATTTTATTTACACTTATAAGTATCATGAATATTGCTGGGCCAAGTGTTAGGTTGAGCGCTCTAAAACCGGTTTAAACCCCCAATGCTTTGCATTGACCGTTCCAAGGCGGTGACCCCAGCTTTATTCTTATATGTGTTTATGTTGTTTTGTATTGTGCTGATTTGTACTGTTAAGGCAATTGGTCACTTGCCTTAAATAAAGGACCAACTAATTGTATATAATGAGAATGCAATACTGCTCCAGCAGCTGAAGGTTCACTTCTTTATATTCTTTTACAAACATTTTTTATAACATGGTATCTATGGCAGAGCGCCATGAAATGTAAGTCGTTTCAGCAAAGTAGAAATTGAGTTGGTTAAAAACAAAGTGTCATAAAATTCAAAAGAGTGTCATTTATGTAATATTTTGAAGTGAGTTTTTATAGATACAGTATATACAGCAAACATACCAAGAAATATACAGATTTACAGTTTACTTTTTGAAATAAAAATAAAAATGCAACATGCATGATTCATATTTTCAGCTGTTAATCACCCAATTTAGCCATAACGTTATGTAATTTTAAAAATTACATTAAACAAATGATAACAATTGCGACATATTTAACAATAAACATAGCTTTTATGCTATATTAAATCAAATTACGTTAGAAAAGAAATAAAACGCGTCGCAAAAGTATGCGTTGTCGGCAGGATTCGACCCTGCGCGGGAAGATCCCAAATTATTTCTAGTCTATCGCCTTAACCTCTCGGCCACGAACGTCACACAACCTGTTGAAATTAGATATCTATAAGTAAACAGGCAATAAGACTCTTCGATCTTTGAAGAAATCGCGGGAAATCATTACGGATGCGTTACCTTAAGTGTACGTTGAGTTTGTGAATAACACTTATGCTTGAAGTGCACTCATACGAATTGATCTATAAATGGCGACTGCAAGCAACGACAACTTGTTGTTCAATGCAAACAAATTAAATGGCACATTTCGCCATGGACGTTAAGGAATTGCATGCGGTAGTAGATGTTCTTTCGCATTCGGTCGGTATTTATCGCACATAGGACATGCAAGTGCATATTTTGTTATTTAGTCTGACATTTTTGCCAAAACATACTATGTAGAGCGCAGAGTTCTTTTTTTCTTGCAGCCAAAGGGGTGTCTTTTACCTCCCTGATCAGCTTGTCGGGTGACTAGCAAACGCACTTTGAAGATACTACCATTTTTGAATGATAATTCGTTCATTTTAAATCTAAAATGACTTTTTACGGCCTTAAAGTATTTTGCCAGTTTGCGCTTCTCACCGTATTTGTTTTAATTCTGCATCACTGACCGGTATAACTGTTTCAATTACGCATGCACGTGCGGGTCAGCGAGTAATACCTCTGTGTTGTGAATGACTACAACGGCAAACGGTTGTAATAGTTGTTTTTCGGAAATATCCGGTCTGGGTATTTCCGATATTTGAGCACGCGCGGTAGGTACAAACAAAAGCTGGCTCGCATATTTTAAACGAGAGTGAATCAACAATTTCTTTTTTTTAAATATTACATACCACTCTTTTTCTCCTCAAATGTTTGTTATAGTTTATACAAATACCACGAATAATCATTTTTCTTTAGATGAACTAATCGCAATCGTGTTTCATTTGTTAGAATTCTATGTAACACGATAATGCTGTATATACATGTAAACAGTTTCGGTGACGTACATGTAAATATGTCATTGCATATACTGTGCGCATGTCCGGGCATACAGTTTTAATGGAAGTTTGTAAATGAAGCTAACTTAGCATTAACTCTATCATATATATATATATATACATATATATATAGTTTACTATTTAAACATATTTAAAATCACACAGACAAATACCAAAAACCTAACATCCTCAGTCAATTCGTAGTACAAGAACTAATAAATCGATCCATATCAGTTGTATATTTATATGTGAATGGATATAGCTCTATTGTAATGTTTTTCCTTAAGTGTTTTCTCAAGAGAAAATAACATAATTCGTTAAAGAGTAAGACCTAAAGTTTTAAAGGCACACCACTTACGAGCTTTACCATACACTACTTTTATTTGCTAGACAAATAAAACAAGAACATGAATTGTTTTTCAGCAGAAATATTCAATATGTCAAGCAGTTTGTATAGGTCCCTACATCACCATACAAATGACAATCTGCGCGACACACTAATCGAAACACGACATTTTATTATTCAAATGTCGCCCTTTTGTAGGTAGCCCAAAAGGCGATATATCGTGGTAAATGTCGCGCGTCGCTTCCTGTGTCGCCCAAAATATAGTGCGTCGCTTCGTGGGTCGTTATTGTCAAAGGACGAAACACGAAGCGACACACGATATTTTGGGCGACACACGAAGCGACACGCGACATTTTATTATTCAAATGTCGCCCTTTTTATTCGAATGTCGTGTGTCGCGGTCTAATTTTACACCGCGACACACGACACACGAATCGAAACACGACATTTTGGGTGACAAACGAAGCGACTGTGTTCAAATGTCGCTATAATAATATCGCCTTTAAAGCTAAACGTGATATAGACCTGAAACTTGGAATAGGTTAATGGCATTAAGATTCACCCCTTTGTGTCCGTCCGTCCGTCTGCCCGTTCGTTCGTTCGTGGTGAAAGCTTATAGTGATATTGAATTAAAACTTCATATGCTGAAAGACATAATTGAGAGGTGCAGTGCAAAAGAACAATTAATCTTTTCTAGTTATTGCCCTTTTTAATTGTATACTTGGGTTTTCATGATTAATTGAAAACTGTTCGTGATATAGACTTGAAAATTAGAATGGGTGAAGGGTTATAAGAGTCACTTCTGTCCGTCCGTCCGCGGTGAAGGATATAAGTGATATTGAATAGAAGCTTCATAGGCTTAAATATATCATTGAGGAGGATTGCAGTGCAAAATAACCATTGCCATTTCTTGCATATTTTTTAGTAATTGCCCTTTGTAAATGTTATTCTTTTTTGTCATGAACATTGCTTGAAAACTATAAGTGATATAGACTTGAAACTTCATATGCAAAAAATATCCTTGAGAAGAAGTGCAGTGCAAAGGAACCAAGTTTTAATGCTTTGCTTGCCTTTTGTCTGTAGCATAACTTGAAGTTTTAAGTGATATTAACTTGTTACTCCATAGGCTGAAGGAAATCATTGAACAAAAAGTGCTGTATAACAGAACAAAAACACTACATTGCACACTATGTAATTGTCCTTTGTAAGTTTTAATACTTGGATTCTGTCTGTAGCGTTACTTGGAAAGTATTACCCAATTTTGTGATAAGCGTTCATCAGCGCGGTATTCGTGTCCTATGGACACATCTATTTTTTATTTGAAACTGTCTGAGACAACTTGGTTTGAAAAGTTATATATGCATACTGGATTGTGTTAAGTGTGTTCTGTCACTGGTAATGCTCTAGACGACCTGGCAGTCCTATTTCTATTCACTAATCATTGGAAACTGTTGCTGTACAATGGAAGCCTGTTTTCGTAACGAGTTGCATCTGAACTTTATATGATACCTATATGATAAATAACGATAATGGAATGAATATAGGACTGTAGAAGCGAAGCCGTTTTTGGTCATCAATGACTGATATCAACCAAAAAATATTCAATGAAATCACGAACAATTAAGTTTTTAAAACAATTAAAAAACAAACATGTGTATTGAACAATCGATTACGCTCCACAAAATCTATTTTAGCCCTGCATAAAATGCACTTAAATGGTTTTAAATTGTTTGAGAATCAAACCAATTGCCTTTACTACACAAATACCGGTATTAAATTATTCTGTTTTTACGCTATTGTGTTCTCAAATTTATTAAAACAGACATGATATGGTCGTTTTATAGTTTGTGGCTTATTAGTTTTACGGCTATCGTTGACAAAATATCCGTTCACTTTAACAATCTCTGCAGTGTAATCTCCAAAACGACAGTGAGTACACAGACAAGTTAAGCGCCTATGGATTCGTAATATTGTTGCTTAGATTATGTGCTGCAAGAAACATTCGTACTATTTAATGTTTTTGAAAAGCAAAAACAAAAAAACAAATACCCGTTCTGTCGTTATAGACACCATTTTATTCCGTTGAAGTACCACAACAATGTATCACGTGATCATAGATCCCTGGCACTTGTCGTAAATATGCTCTCCTCATCATTGAAGTTAATACACGTTTCTAATTGTTAATGCTTTTTTAATCCAAAAATGACTTTACATTTGTAGTAATTAATATTTTACTCTCTTAGCGTCGTTACATTTAATATGGTTAACACATATATTTTACCTAATAGTTACTTTCTGTTGATTGGTAAAACATTAGTATAACATTATTCAGTTATTTTTATGCTATATTTATATATTTTAATATTGTTTTTGAAATTCTTCTGTTCTTTATGCATACACAACCAATCGGTACAAGTTGGGTCTTAACAACCACAATATCGTCTCTCTTCTTCTAGCACTTGCACAAAGATGCTTTGACCTAAACAAGAAGTAACTGATATTTGTTCATTCTTACATTGCAATGTGTCTCAGAAAGTTGATACAATGTAATTGTTGCTCTGGTTATTTCTGAACATTGATTAATTGAATCGTAATTCGATTGAACACATGCGTTCTCCATTGTTTCCTTTTATTTTTATTAACGATCATACGAGGTAAATTTCTATTTACACTAATATGTTGTTTGAAGATCGCTGTGCAAAGTGTGAGTTTCCAGTACCCACAAACTTGTTTAAACCACAATGCTTATCGTTTACCTTTCCAAGGCATTGATCCCAGCTTTATTCAATGACGTTTGCATTTTTTGTGTGTTCTTACGTAGTATGCCGTGCTGTTTTGGCAGTTGGTCATTTGCCATGTACAAAGGACTAAGCATGTTAATTGTTGAGAGAGCGACACATCTTGGGCAGCTGGAGTATTACTTATTTATATTGAAAGAACAGTTTCTATTTGTATGCATTTCTAGCATTAGGGAGCAGATGTCTCAAGAGCATTTCTATTTTTCGTACGTTTTTATGGAATGGTGCATTTGTACAAAGGTATAAACCTTGAGACCATCTGAAGTCTTTTTACATTTAAGTTTAGTACTTTCAATAAAAATCGTACTTAATACTGCGCTTTATTTTTCATTATTTTTCAACCCTGTTAGCAGTTTAATTGTCGTCAAAATCTTACTTTGAAGTTCTGTTTGAAAACCAGTATAAGGTTGACGTATGAGCTTATTTTCCTATGCCTATGCTCGAATGAATAATATATACGTATACTGATTACAATCATTATATTAACTACAGCTCAACAAACGTAGCAGCATCTCGACGCAAAATCTATCCGATGATCTGGTTACTTATTGTAAATGCATATAATTGTGCTGATTGTTTTTGAATCATATGAAATTCCTCTCAGCATAAACAGTTGATATTTATTGAACATCTTTTTCTAGCTCTAATTATATTTTGGAGCTCCTTTTCAATTATTCAATTACATGTACTTACAAGCGCTTTTGGGATGTTACCTAGTATTCAGTCGAAAAGAGGAATAAACCTTAATGTTAGAAATTGAAGCCGTTAAAATAAAGATAGACCAACACCATGTTAAATGCATGTACTAAAACTTTTCCAAAAAGTAACTGTGGTCTGTAGCCTTGCGTAAAGCATTTTGTCGCTTTAAATAAATTACTTACAGTATTTGGAAATGGGCGAATCTATCAAAATGGCGCTAATGGTATTATTTTAGAGCAATAGTACAACAATAACAAGCCTAGTGTAATTATTTATATCAACATCGAATGGATTTTGAGGAAAGAATGTACAATTCGCTCAGTATTGAGAACAATGAATTGGACTTCTTAAGTGGTGAAACATTTTTCTTGAAATAGCTTTATGAGTAGCTGTTAATGTCACTTTGTTTTTTCTCGGTTTCCACTAAAGCCAATGGGTCCTTGAACAAATTTCTTCAAAAGGATGAACATACATAATACGATAATTATATGACTCATTTGAACAAATGCCATTCAAACACTGACGACATAACCGTCGCACTCTTCTGTCTTACAAATTGGTGCTTATTTCCAGTTATGTAAACTGAAATCGGCACATTTTGTTTGTGTTTCTTTTGAAGATGTGGGCATTTAAACTCATACTTTTGAGTAGCCTTCCACTTTATTGCTATAAATTATCACCAATCGAGAACGAAATTATGATACGCATGTTTTGTTTTTATGCTAAATTTTATTTTAAGTAACAGTGCACCATTAGTTTATTTCCTGTCAAACAGCGATGTGGAGATTTGCGTAAAAAATGAAAAGAAGTCTACATCTTCAGTAGCTGCATTTGATTTGTAATTATAAACCAATCGATATATCAATCAACCAACCATTAAATGAAACATTTATAAGTATGCACTCACTTGTGTCAAACATAAAAGAAAATTCGTCGGACGTTATCGCGTTCTTCGTGGAAAACCGGAACATGCCGTCGGGTAAAATGTATTAATCTTTATCGTTTTATCGGAACGCTCGTTTGCACACTCGCTTATCACTTAGGCGACCCGGATTTGATTCCTGCTCCTGGTGCATTTGAGCTTTGTTTGTGGTCATCATACCGAACAAGGGGGAGTTTCCTCCGGGTACCCCGCACCGCTCCCACAGCACAAGAGGACATCAAAATATCTTTCATTTAAAGTTGCTGAAAATCTTTCAAACGTTAGCCCAACTTTCATGAGTGTACACTGAATAGATAGGAGAGCTGGGACTTGAGCTTGGTCCGCACAAAAGCTTTATCAAGTTGTTTGTTTCCACTGATCCGACCGTCCCTATTTTTTGCAACCGACCCTTAACAATTTTTTTGACGTTTCAAAATAGCGTGTGTATAGTATAAAATATAGTGTAAAACAATTGTCAAATTAAAACGTAAGCCGACGTACATATCCTCCTTTTTGGCAATATTAGTTGAAACAAACAACTTTTTTACGCGTGGGGGGGGGGGGACCTAACAAACTTAAAAATACACACCAACGTAGCCTATCATCACATTGTTATGCTGTTAACTAGAAAGTTGTGTTTGGAAATAATTATGAATAATTTGCAATTTTCAATTCATAAAACAAAATGCATATGTAGCTAAATGTAATTTCTAACATTTTTACCAAACGTAACTTCATACAACTATAAATGAAAATAAATATTCTGTATTGAATGCTGAAAATTTTAATTACAACTTTCTTATATATAAAGCTGTACTTCAAATCAGTCTTCTCGTAATGCCAGTTATCATAACTTATTATGAGTAATAATGACAACACACTGCCCAATCAACGTTTTGGGTATTTCTATGAACTTTAGATTATCAAGCATTTAGCAGTATTTGTGTGTCAATTGTTCATTAATAATTAGAGTGTACATTAGTGGGACATATCTGCATTGAAGTAAATATACACTATCTGAATGTAATGTATATTCATGAGTACTATATGCATTCACATAAAAATACGGCGGTACAATACCAATTATTTTGATCACAGTAGAGCATTCAGACGTGTTAATCTATCAGTATGCATTCGTTTGGAATTCATATTTTAACTTGATCTTTTCTATTTGCTAATATGTTAATGCGTTTTTGTTGTTGTCCATTTTAATGAAAGAATAGGCATTCAATATTATATATTGTTGTCTGATACACCAATAGATCCCTTTCACGTACAAATTGGTTGGAAAATGTAACATTTGTAGAGTTGTTTTTTTATGCCTCAACAATAAAGTTACCTGAATTAATGTAGAAAAGAAAAAGTATTTATGTAAAATGTAGAAATCTTTTAAGAGCAATTACTCAAACATAAATCATTTCCCCGGAGCTACATGTAGAAATGCGCATCATATATTGTACTTAAGGCTGTTTATAGTTCCATAAAAACCGTTAAGTTGTTTCTCAGAACTGGCGAGGAATGTTTATGTATATTGCAGAAATATTCAAAGTACATAAGTCAGATGGATATAATTGACCCGGAACGATAATACTTAATCCGCATCTCCTCTTGGTAGTTCACGATGTTTTATAGTTGAATACAACGGATTCAATAGTTTCTGGAATTGATTAGGGACGGACGAACAGACGAAATGGCGAGGAAACGGATGGTCAAACCAGTGACTTGATGCGTCCTCTTAAAAAGCATAAACTAACACATTTGAAATTATATTTTTAGCATGTATTCGCATTACGAAACTATTATTATTATTAACATATTATATCAATATTTGTTTTCAAAGGACATTGTGTAAACAATTCCAGCATAAGGGAGCATTTCATACACCGTTTTAGTTAGCACCATACCTTTTAGCTTATATCTCATGTTTGTTTTCTTCTTTGTTCTGGTGAAGTTGTTGTTGCATCAATGTCACTAGGGTATTAACTTCAAACTATCCGGACGCATTTTATTTTGATCATCATACGCATTTTATTTTTCTCGTAAAATACAATGTATGATATATGGTATATGACATAAGCATAAACTACATAATGACGCTTTAAAACAAAGATACCGGTAACACTAAAATAGCTCATGAACATTTCGCACATGTAAAACGAATTCAAAAGCTTAAATATATCTATGTTTTATCGAAACAGTGGCCGTTTAATTTTATTTTGTATAAATTTTTGGCGTTGTGTTTGTTTGTCATTTGTACGCATTTCGGTGAGTTTGGGAAATAACGTCCGTCGTTTTCTGAAGAAAATGTTGACGAATAAGCCACACATCCCAACTTTTTTAACAATGAATAATATGATATTTCTAATGTTTAATATGCACCATCTTTCATATTTGTTGCCACGTTTTAATAAAAATGCCGAACAGTCGAAGTGCTGACAATAGTTGTTATTCGGAACTCTCATGTCTGGGTTTTTCCGATGTTTGAGCACACGCGTTAGGTACAAACAAAAGCTGACTAGCATATTTTAAAAGAGAGTGAATCAATAATTTCTCTTATCGCTGATAGTCAACACCACTTTTCTGCTCAAACGTTCGTTATAGTTGATAAAAAATACCATGATTTAATCATTTTTTCTTTAAATGAACTAATCTCGATCGTGTTTAATTTTATTAGATTTGTTATGTGTAATTATCAATGATAATAATAATATTATATAACAACAAAATACTTGAATTTCGACATTTCCTAAAAGAAACACTACTGTCGTTTAAATACGTATTATCCACTACTGAATGGGAAGCAAATCGGATATCGACGTTACTGGTCATTACTGTATTAATGACAATGTTTGTACCTCCCGTGCGCTCAGAAATCGGAAAAACCCACAGCGTGCGAGTTCCGAATTAAATCTATTTACATGCAGTAAATACAATGTTTTTATTTGAATACCTTTGTGATTGTAGATCTTTCATTTGGATAACATTGATTGAAATTAGAAGACTGGAATACGAGTTCAGACATTTAGACATAATACTGGTTTGATTACGTGTTTAATGCATATTTGTGAATATCCCGGAGAGAAGCGTAGAAGTCTACTAATAAGGAAAAAACAAACACTTAATACTATGAACAATAAATCATATTATCAATATCCTATTTATATAAAATAATTTACAATAAAACCTAGAAATACCACCTATACAAGGTAAACTGATTGTCTCAATGCTTTATACTCGAGAAAATTCTACCTAATGCTGGAAATTAACACATGCGCAAACTATAATGGAACTAGTTTCGTGAATTGAATATATGCCTACCATGTGTGTTTAAAATCCTTTACAGATTAATAAAGCGTTAGAAATTATTGCCAATTTAAGCATGTTGCAGTATTTTTGTGTAAAATTGTGCATTGTCTTAGAGTGTATATTTGTGGAAAACATGATCATTGAAAGCAATAGTTTGTATTACCTGCTTTGATTTTTTCTTAATTTTAAAGGGGCCTTTTCACAGATTTTGGCATTTTTTAACTTATTCATTAAATACTTTATATCGATAAATGTAAACATTGGATCGTAAAAGCTCCAGTAAAAAATCAAGAATAAAATTAAAAAAAGGAAAAGAACATTGCCCGGACCAGGTTTCGAACCAATGACCCCTAGAGTCCTGCCAGAGTCCTGAAGTAAAAACGCTTAAGCCTACTGAGCTATTCCGCCAAGTACACATGCATGACGTATTTTATACCTTATATAAGCAATCTTCGTAGTTTCACAAAATTTAACGACAGAAACAGAACTCTCCAAATTATTCAATCGTTTCGCGTTGCAACGCTTTATAATTTTTAGGTTTTAAAATCGTCAAAAGATGCATATAATGGCTATATTAGACCATGGTAAATGCTCAGTATTACTGTTTCCTCACAAATATCATAACTAAAACGAAAATTTGCGAATTTGAAACAACTTTTTTCAATTTTGTCAATTTACCAAAGCGTGAAAAGATCCCTTTAATGTTTATTTATGAATACTATAAATTATGCATTTTGTACAACAATACGGCGATACCATACACATTATTTAGGACACAGTTACACATTTAGACGTTCTAATCTTTGAAAATTCATACGTTTGAAATAACTACAGTACAACCTGTGTTAGTAGCCACCTCTGTTTTCAAAAACTTGTCATAAGCAAGCACAATTTTGATTTCCAAAATGACCTTATATAGTGCAAATGCACCTCTATTAAGCAGCCACCTGCACTAATTGGTCAGATCTGCTGCTTCCCATAGATGGCTGCTTAATACAGGTTCAACGGTTTTTGTAATTTTACTTCATTATTTGTTGATATGTCGATATTTGTATTGTCTTCTATTTATGAAATGTAAGGGGGTGAAACTCAAGCTGCCTGGCAGTATAGCACTCTAATAATCCAAAACTCATAAGAATGAACATTAAATCGATTACATATGGTTTATAATGAGATTCTTTTTCGGCGGCAAAAGAAAGATGCGTTCTCATATTTCGACATAATGCTATTTCTTTAACAAATAAAAACATCAAATGTAAGAGAAGATGCTTAAACTGTCATAATATTGCCCTTCATATAATAAAGTGACAGTGCAGCATATTCGTTTTAATGAATCCAGAACACAACAATTATGAAATTGCATAAAATAATCAAGGGAGAAACATTCATCATCACTAGAAAGTATTAAATAGTACCAATTATATCATTTTCGCGCAATCAATCTGAAATTGGATCAACAATAAGACTAAACCGGTTGTGGTTATTTTATTATGGCGTTGTCGTATTTATATTGTTTAAATTTGAATAAAATAACTTTACCATTGAGAACAGTAATGCATGAATTTTTACTCAAAAGCAACATTAAGGTGCTATGATTGCTAACATTCACTGCGTAGCGGTTTCCGGTTTAGAAAAGAAAACTCTGTGTTTTTGGACAAGTCGAAATTTTGAAATGTATTTCTTAAGCCTAAATCAACTAACCAACGTTATATAAACTGCACTATCAAAGGCGGCGTTCGAAAAACAATCTTTATAGGGTCAAACCCACAACATATATTATTAGTTTTGGAGAATAAATTCCACATATTTTAAATTTCGCCCTAAGCCTGGATTTTATAACCATATACATATTTATTTAAAACAAAATCATGAAAAATTCATTTAACATTTGAAAACGTCTTCAAATGTATTTAAATATTTGCTAGGTCGAACTGTATCAACGTACAAAGTTTCAAACCGTAATCGTCGACAGATAATTAATAATTAATTACGAGAATTAAGTCGCCTTCGACATAATGGTCGAGGTCGACTTAACTCTGCAAAACTGGATTTCGGCTTCGCCCAACGGTCGCGATAGTATTTATATATATATATATATATATATATATATATATATATATATATATATATATATATATGTGTATATATATATATATATATATATATATATATATATATATATATATATATATATATATATATATATATATATATATATGAGGATCAATGAGGGTCTGTGTCTCGAACAATATTAAACTGACTTTATAAAATTAGGTTTCTAGTAAACGAACATTAATGCCATGTTTAAAATGAATAAAAGTAAATTTTAAACAAAAGCAGATGTTACAATGCTCTTGATGGAATAATAAGTTCCTGGCATGGCATTTTATGAAAATATATTTTCAAGCATTTCTTATTGACGCTTTTAATACATGCGTTTGATGCTTTTAGTATTACCGCTTGTTGTTATCATGCAATGTTTACTAAGCATAATCACATTTGAGTCAACCCTAAACAATTCTGATCAATTAAAATATATAAATATAATTTATGTAAATATTTTCTAACAGTAAAATGTTAACTAACATAATTTATCATCGCTATTGCTTTCATGTTACAAAATACATTTGAAGCTACGAACACACTGTGTGTCAATATTTTTTTCTGGAACCATACGAACATGAATATTTAAGAGCTGTTTTGCTTTACTTGGATCATATATGGATACACCTGCACTGCAAGGCACGCATTAACTGGCAACGATGATTTTCGTCGTTATACATAAATTATGTGAAACTTTAACGCGATGTAGAGTGTACTACTAATGAAACACACATAGGTTATGCTTAAAATTTCGAAATATATTTACATCAAGGTTGTCTTTGTATCAAATACTCATCTGACCGATTGCAACACACATTCATTTTTATCATTGTTTTAAGTTCCTTATGTACACTTCAATGAACTCAGACAGACTCACATTATTTGGCAACAAATGTGTGCTCCACACAGTGTACCACAGTCATGACGCCCAGCAGAGTAAGTGCATTTATTACAATATGAAAATAAACAAAACAACTGTGACGTGAATAAGTGGAAATTAAATGAAATGTTGTCAATTGGTCCACTCAACAGGATAATACCTTTGCAAAGACGATCACAGCTTCCACATCGTCAGCCTCGGTCTCGACTTGTTTTATCAAATCAAACAGAACTCCATATCGGTAATGTGAAAAGCTTCTATAACTGGTAAGATAGATTGATATATAAACAATAGGGATCACATCAAAAAGATCATTTGTTTCGTAAGACCGCCTTTATAGGCATGGTCGAATACATGTAATAATGAAACTCTAGAACCATTATCGACTGAAATAAAGCTGCTTTTGTTTTTGCAAGGCCTACTTCACAGAAAGGGGACCCCAGTTAGTAATTTGATCCCAGTTTTCAATTGTCAAACGTATGATATATTGATACACGAAAAACATATTTTAGTATAAACCATGCAATTTTTTTGCTGTAAAGATTAAAGTATTAAAGATGTTAAATTGAACATAGCATCTGTTTTTGGGTCTATGCTCAATTTAATTGCTATTAAATATTAAAATATATAAATAATATCAAATAATATTAAATGGGTCATTTTCTTACACAACTGCGTATAACATGACACTTACATTGTTGTTCGTAATTATTTCACCTGGTTTACAACAAACAATGTTCTAAATTAGCGAACAGGTTCACGCTTGAAATGACTTATGTGGTTGCGTGTGTAAACACATACATATATAGAGAATACTAGGTCCATGTTCAATACAGTGGGGCCTAGGTTTAGTGGTAGGATGCGGGTCTAGGAATCGGACGGACCCTGTTTCGAATTCCGCTCAAACAGCGGCATTTTCATTTTAGAAAAATAAGCCAATGTGCCGTGGCTTCATACTTCGCCGAATGTAAACGGACGACTTATATCTCAGTGATCGGTTGTCGGGAGGTGCATTTCAAAGTCGGTTGAATATGAGTCTAGTATCATTAGCAGAACGAAAACCCATGCCCTTATCTCTCTGCCTTGACATTAACGTTTACTTAGCGACACTTTCATCAGTTTTCATAATATATGTTTCTCTGTATTCTCTCATTACCTTATGTTTCTGTCTAAATATTGACAATAAACTCACTATGAAGTCTGCATAAACTCGAACAGAATTAAATGACGGCATGGAACACAGGAAATAAAATGGTTATAAAGCTTCGTTTATACTTCGAACAGTTACATGTATTTGTTCAATGCATTGTAGATGGTGGCAAATAAAAATAAACAACAACAACTTAACTGTATTGTCTTATCAAAAGCACTATTTATATGCACTTACAAAACAAAATTTTGTTTTTGTTCAAAGATACAAGTTTTGCTGGAAACCTGTAATTTAAAAAAACATGATTTTAAGATTGATAAAATGACATTGTCTTCGTAGGCTTTGACAGTCACATTTATCAATAAACGTTCCCCTAAATCATTTGATTGTCCCAAAAAAAAACGCTAATTTAAAATCATGAAGACATATTGGAAGATCTCAGCGTCTGAAAGAGTGAGGTATTTAAGGCAGTAAATCGTTTATCTTTAAATTGAAAACAATTATCAAAAGTAACCACTCTGTAGTGTTGCAAAAACTATGTAAAAGACTTGATTAGATGCATTTGAATCAATTGGTAAAAACATGATTGACTTGTTTGGTGATAATTGATATTTTATTTTGTGAGAAGGGTTTTGTGTTAAGTTGTTGTGCACACGAACAATACTCCTCTTGTGTTTTGAATCGCGCAAAAAAATAGTCTTAAACAAATAACCTTTAAAAAAAGACATTCAACAATGTGTAAAATAAATCAATATGTAGGTACGTATGTGCCTACATTTATATACACACTCCTTTTGATAAAAAAGGAAATATTTCTCAGAGGTGTTTACACATTTTATTATGCACATTCTTTGAATTTTAAATTTAAAACGAAGAGCTTTCTGAGTTAAAGTTTGGACACAATATCACTTCTTTCGCTCATTATCCAAAAAGTCCGATATGTCTTAGTTTTAACCTATTTATTTTAGCTTTTTTGCATATGCTTATTTGAAACGCGCTCAAGTCCGTTTTCTGGGAATATAATAAGTTATGTGTGTCTATGGGGGAAATATAAAAAACGCTCTCAATGTAAGGATCGAACCCGTAACCTCCCGACCGCTAGGCGGTCACCATATCCACTACACCACTGCGACCTTAAATGTCTTGATTTGTGTCCTAACTGAGCCAAACAACAATGACATTATTTGTGTTGTTGTTTTTATCACAATTTTGCATTATGAAAAAAGGCCTTCATATCCCAAAACGAATACAAATAAAATACACATATAATTGTACTTTGGATGAATGAAGAAATGAAGTGACATGTGTTTACAGACTGGCGTCTGCATTGTCATATTACTCGGACAATTGTCTCGTTTGGCTTTCTTAACTGTGAGACCACGATAAGGACGAATAGAGTCGAATAAGAGCTGAGATGCGCGGTATGTATGGTCAATGCGTCAGCGCATGGTAAGAACACTTATGAAATATTCCCTCTGAAATAAATTGTAATGATCTTTACGGCAGGAAGCGATGAGTAAGATGCTGTCCTTTCCAGAAAAAAAGTCAATAGCAGATTGTGACATTTATGTGGCCGAGCTAACTTGTCAAGGTTGATTGTTAGATGATTGAAACCATACAAGATAACAAATATAAATTCCAATTCATTATGAAAATTATCTAATAGTAAACTTGTTCGATTAATCCCTCTTAAGTGCGATTCTTATGTTGTAACCAGTTGCATTTAAAACAATGTCATTCCAACATAGTGAAACATATAATTAAAAAACGTATATTTGAATGAGTATTTGAAAGCCGAAAGCGAACATGAAAACATCTGCAATCCTGAAATTACCGCCTTGTCCTTGTCCGTAGCATTACCGATATCAATATTCCTCTTTTAGGCACATAAGCAAAATGTCTGGGATTTTTCTATAAAACTATATACAAAAATAACACACTGATTGTTTAAGTTCATTGGCTTAAATTTACTTGTATGGTCCGTTTAAGCTTACTTCTAGGTCTAAATTGCGCATAACATTAATGAAAAGAATAAACGCATTTCGGGGAATGATTACACATCCCCTGGTTGTGACAAGCATGAGCTCCTACCTAATACAGTTAGGGTGTTTACTATTTATATTTTTATATTATTAAATGTATTATCCAATACTATATGTATACAATGCGAATACATTTCACGTTTTTGTTAAGTCGTGAATAACAATGAAGAAGTTCCTTTTAAAGCGGTTACCCTAGCCTTAATCGTTTTGTTTGTTTTGTCATGTATTGTATAGGCAATCGGTTATTTGCTTCAAAACGTACTAGCATATGTTAATCCCTCAAAAATATTCTAATATTTCCTTTTTTCAATATTGTGCTGTATATCTCGTCCTATAATGTATAGGTATACGGCCACGTGCTTAAAATTAAAATGATAAGCGAATGGGAACATTTAATAGTGTGGCACAAAGGACTTATTCATAAGCTCTGACAAAGTGGTATGATGGACAATGTTTTATCTTGGTTAAAATACTACCGAATGAGAGAAGCCAGTGTGCTGTAATATGTGGCTTCCAATAGTACCTATCACCCTTAAATTCTGGCGTTCCTCAAGGGCTTATCCGAGGGGTCTCTTTTTATAACATACATATATGACATTGTACGAGACATTCACTGTCCCATTCGCCAGTTTGCCACGCTAAAAATAAACGTCGACAACCCGCTGATGCGGCTAATCATCTTTACTCTGGTCGTACGAAAACTCCATTCCTGGGCTGATATGTGGTTAGTTATTATCAAGCCGTCCAAAACCGAACTATAGTTATATCTAGACAAATCTACCGCCTAATCACTTAACCCCTTTTTTCTCAACGACTACCGAATCATTCAGGCTTCGTCTAATAAACAACTTAGCTTTTTTTTCTGATTCACGATCCTGACACGACCATTTTGAATCAATCAAGAAGATAGAAAAGCAAAGAACCAATCTTATGAGAACTTTTAAATGTACGCTCGATAGGAAATCCCTTCTATCAATATGCACATAATTTATTAGACCAATTCTTTAAACGATTATGTAGACTGGGATACCATTACTTCACAATATCAAAAAGAACTTGTAAAGATTCAACAGGACGCAGCAAAGATTATCAGTAAGGGAACGCGTTTGACATGTTTGCAGAATCGATATAATGAAACGGCTCTCGAACCTTTAACAATATGCAAACAAAACATACACTTAAATTACTAAAACCACCATTTTGTGTACACTGATCTCCTCTAGCCCTGGTGAAAGACCGGCTTATTTACTTCGTAATTCAAACAATATTCGCAATATTCAATGTAAATCAAAACCTGTTTCACGATCCTTCCTACCATCAACTATAGATATATGAAACAATCTACCGGATCTGTAATAACGGCTCCTTCTCTCTATGCTTTCAATGCAAATCTAAATAAAAGATAAAAAAAAAATTCCCCAGCATTAGTACGATAGGAAGTTAAACGTTCGGACGTTAAATGTTCTACATGCTCGTTAACAAATGTATTGTAGCAGCATAAAATATACAAAATACAGTGTACACATTTCATATTGTAAATGTGATGATATTGAGGATACATTTCAATTTGTCTTCAATTTTCCCCATGTATATTAAAAACAGAATTATCCTGTTTGACAATATGACCAGTTTCGAACCCAAAACTTTTCAACTACTATACATGTATTATACCTGAATTTTTGGGAAACAAATGATAAACTTGATTTATATTGCATTTAATTAAGTCTAAATGAGCTGTTTACATTTATGATACCAATGAGTTGGTAGTTATGTTAACGCGTTCATGTCATGATCGCAATATTTTGAGTTTCTTTCAATGTTGCATATTACTTAAATATTGCGTATCCCTTCATGATATCTTCGTTTACTTCTGAATTCGTTCAAACTTGCAATAAAGCAATCACAGACATGCTTTGTATGTTTGCACATTTCATTTTGGATTAATTGACATATAAATTTGTTTAGTGATTTAATTGAGGAGCTGTGTTTTTGTCGAAATCGTGCAGCCGAAACCTTATTTGCTCAGGTAAACTTGATTGGAATTTACACTGGTATTGCTTTTGCATTGACATGACGCTGTATAATTATTTCTTAGAAAGCCACATTTGTTCTTTCAGATTGTACGAGGCATGCCAATCCGGATATAAAGTATGGAAAAGAAACATTCAGAAATATTGTATTTCAAGTACTGTATTTGCGTCAAATAGACGTTATTGAACTATTTATTGTGTGTCATTGCAAATTCTTCACAAATTGGTTAACCAAGTCGTGAATCTAGAATCGCATTACATTAAACAAAAGCGGTGAAATACACGCCTATGCTGAAAGTTATTAATCTCTTTCGTTATGAAAAAAGTGAAAATATTGATTTTTCTGTTTAACATGGTATCATCAGCACTTGTAAACGTGAACGTATACACTACAACCAACTAAGGAATATACATTTACAAAAATTCGTCAAGCAGTACATACTGTGCATTTCAGAATACTTATCATTTTAATTAAAGAAATTGTGTCGTTGTTTAGCACGCTATAAATTCATGTCAGTTCGTTTCAAATTAAAACACAAATATTTCATTACGATTTTAGAACTACCTATTCATCAGTTGAGTCTGACATTTACTAACCTTATAGAAACACTAAACCTGGAAAACGAAGGTCAGGAAACAATTCATTTGTACCATTTGTTGACATTTATTAAAGAAATTTAGACAATCCTATGTTATATGTGTTTACTTTCTCCGAAACATAAGTACAAGGTTATGTTATGTCTGATTGCATCAATTATTATGACTTCTTCCATGAAGTTTATAACGATGATCAAAATATCTGAATATAAAAAGGGTGTCTTTTAATCTTTCTTATTAAATTTAGATGAAGGTTTCTATTTAGGTTGTACTTCAGAAATTTACAAATCTATTGCTTTGGTTCAACTCCAACCATTTCATAGTTAACTAGTAACTACATTGAAACCTATGATATCTAATTGGTGTCTGAGTTGTTCTGTTGAACGGTGATGCTGTGTGTTTTGTTTTATTTTCAATATAATGTTTTAAGGCTAAATTTTGATCAAGTGTGACTGGGCATTAGCAGCGTTTCATTTTGTTTATGAAAAAAGTTGCTGCTTTACTTATGTGTACTAAATAGCCATTTTTCAATCCTGATTTAGTGCTGCGTCTTGCACAACTTTCTCATTCAATGACGCAATCGTATATGGTAATTGACACATTCGAATTGTGCAAATAATTATGTATAGAATATTTACACATGATTATCAACAATTAATTGATGTGGGTTTCCAATAACAGCTAAAAGCATTACCGCTTGGTAGAATAACTCGTTGATTTGTTATTGATAGCGCAAATTAAACATAGAAGAAAGCCTTGTTGGTTTGTATAAATAGTGACAATAAATGTGCGTGAAAAATTGTTATTAATTTGACCGTTTGAAGCTCATTATCATTTATTTCCCAGATATTATAACACAAAATCTTCGATTGACATACATTAACGGATGACCGAATTTATATTGAAAGTATCTCGTGTAAAAATGACAATATTGATTTAATTTCAGTGCCGAAGTTTGTAAAATAGATCATATATACACATAAAATAAGATCTAAGGCTATATTTGCATTTTCAATAAGTTTGATTGATAATATTAATAATTAGAATCCCAATCATATCAAAATAAGGAAAACATAAAAAATATTCCTTCAGATTTTTTAAAATTTAGCTTTTAAAGGGGACCAATTAATTCGAAATACTAAGTGTCTAAATGAATAATAAGTTGTTTTATGTGGAAAAATGCTAACATCAATCTCATATTAAAAAACTTTGTAATTATTTGATCATATAAACTTGTTTGGAAGCGGTCAACGACCACTTAATGTAAAACTTTGGTCCATAGCACTAATGTATCAGACTGTGCTATAGGTTTACCTTGCTATTAATTTTGGCAGATGCTTAGAAAATATGTTTGTGTCCATGTACGAATACTTCACAACAATTTTTTAAGCATTTTCAATAATAATAATTAACGTAAAACATGAAATACCTGTTTAAAAGTCAAACTATCTATATAATTAAAACAGACAAATATATTGGCGTTCGTTTCAAACGGGTTTAATTTTCAACTTAGGCAGACACGTTTGACTTATGCATGACTGTTATTCATTTTAATAGTACATAATACATATAAGTATCAATGGTATATACTAGTACACGGATAGTTTTAATTAATTGATCAATGAATCCCATTTTAAATAAAAAGGAATATTGATTAGTTCATCTTCCAGTCTTTGAACGCATCAATTTAAAAGAAATCGATAAATAAATACAATGCTGTTACATACTCATTTACGCTAAGAAACTGACATTTACAGTACATTCTCTTTTACGTTGGAACCCTGGTTAGTAATCAATCTTGTATTATGTGTGTCATTATTAAGCATATACGCGAGGAGATTAGGAAATTCATGCAAGGCTCATTTCCGTGCACTAAACATGGCTATTAATCAAAAATACAGAATCAATTGCTGGTTACAGTAAATCAATAGCCATATCTTCTATGAAAAGTAATGAAGTGTAAGACGTTCGATTAAGTAGAGACCTATGTCATTAAGTTACATCGAACATTAAGATGTGAGCGGCAACAAGAAAGTAAATTATCAAATACTTCTTGGCCTTTATATTGACAATACTCTATCTTGGAAACTACACATTGAAAGAGTTTGTTCAAAAATTAATCTCGAATGTTTCTTCTGCAAAAAATATAACCATATTTAACCCTTGAAATGCGTAAGCTATTCTATACTGGTTATATCTCACCTATATCCGAATACGCATGCGTTTCCTGGAGTTCAGCGATCAAAACGGAAATTAATAGAATAGTCAAAATACAAAGCATGGTGGTGCACATATTTTAAATAAACAGTACAACACCAAATTAAGAACCCTATTTAAAGATCTAAAATTGTTGACTTTCGAACAACGTAATCACCATTTCACGACAGTTATTGTATTTAAAGCATTTCTTAATCAAACCCCCAAATACATACGTGATCTTTTGACGCCTTCACAAAATAAGCACTATAACTTGTGACCTTGCGAAAAGGGGGATTTAAAGCTTGTGCGAATGCCCAAAACAAACTAATTCCAACGATCGTTTTAATTTTCGAGCACAAACATTTAGAATTCGTTACCCCAATCAAACAAACAATTTAATGACATTAAAGAAAAAAATAAATGCTTATCTTTCTACCACCCTTTATGAAATAAACCCCCACATACATACGTGATCTTTTGACGCCTTCACAAAATAAGCACTATAACTTGCGACCTTGCGAGAAGGGGGATTTAAAGCTTGTGCGAATACCCAAAACAAACTAATTCAAACGATCGTTTGAATTTTCGAGCACAAACATTTGGAATTCGTTACCCCAATCAAACAAACAATTTAATGACATTTAAGAAAAAAAAATGCTTATCTTTCTACCACCCTTTATGAAATAAACGGAACATGTATCATGTTTTGTTTAGCAAATAATCTTCGTTTAGTGTTTGAATACTGTTCGTGCATAAATGGTAGTTGTAGTTTTATATTTGTAATTTGTTTTTAATTATGGTATATTTTATACTTAGTGTCCATGCATATATGATTATTTATGTTTAGTTCTTATTGCTTAAGATGAAATATGATGTATTTGTTGTTAATTGTATTATGTTAGAAAACATTGTTGAAAATAAGAAATGTATTATATAAATGGCATATTATGTAATTTCATCTACTGTATTTCTTAACAAGTCTATCTTCTTCAAATACAGATTGTATTATTATTATTATTATTATTATTATTATTATTATTGTTATTATTATTATTATAATAATTATTATTATTATTATAAATATAAACTTGTATGTCAGAACATTGGTCAATTTGTGAAATTAATTGACAACAACGTTTAGGCATGTCATTGATACCTTGCATATTAACGTTCTATTGTATTATTGCTTAATGCACAGTTCATGGTTATATCTCTTGCTGTGGGAAAGTAATACCTTCCTGTGTTTTGTTTTATACATTTCCTGTATCATGTAATAGTAGCTGATCGTTACAATAATTACTCTCTTCATACTGCTTCTGGATTTTTAATACTACCGATGTTCAAACTTATTTTTATGTTCTGATGATGTAACTTAATTACCATAGATCTTGAACTGTTTGTTTTAAAAACTTCGTAAATATGAACTTTGTATACGTTCAACTGTCAATAAGTATTGCCCGCATACTCACAATTTTATCCTGTTGGTGTGTTACTTCCAACGCATGCTATGGTATGATCATAGGGATCTAGGCTACAGTGAAATTATTCATCATTCTCTCGTTATATTATTTGCAACATTTATTTCACATATACATTTCTTATTGCTATCAGTTCTTTTTTTTTCAGATAACAAAGTCATGACATCCATCACAGAAACGTTATCAATAGTTGACTTTTTGAAATATGTGTATATATGTCTTTGAAGAATCTAAGCATTATAAGCAATTCCAAATACAAATCTTAGTTATTTTGACTATGAAATGCCTTTGCAGAAATTATAGAAATGTTGACATTTTAATGAACATTTTATCCACCCAAATTCAAAAGCCTCTATAAAGACAATCTGAGCTTCAACATCTCCACCCTAGTTCACGACAAGGTTTATCAACTCCTTCAGAACTCGACATCGGGACTTGTCAGATCGAATAATAGACAAACAATAGCGTACACTTCAGAAATATCATTGCCTGTCTGTCTTCTTTATGTCGGCGCATATTGCCTGATGTGTTTTGTATGACCGCCGGTCAAACAAAACACAATAACGCAACTCTAAAACCAGTATGGACTGAAGTAAAGCGTCAAGAACTGTTGGTGTTTTTTAAAGGCCTTCGTCACTGACAGAGGACGCCAGGTAGTCATTTTATACACAAATCCTTACGTCTGTCGGCATACAATACGTTAACAAAAGTGTGTTTATGACAGAAGCATGGTTTGAAACATAACAAAACATATTTTACAATTTTGTTTTGTTCTTATCATGTATAACGCAAGTATGTATGCCTTATAGCGTTAATAAGTACATTGTAGAAGAACTGAAACACTTTATTTTGTGGCGCTTATCTCTTGAACTCGTAAACATTTATTTGCAATTTTTTTAAATACGTTTGTAATATTTTTTACAAAGATGCCAAACGCCTTAAATTACTTTCATTTAACAGGTGTGTTATCGGCATAGTTTGAAGCAATTGCTGCGTTTCAACCGTCTTACTTGTGATTCACAAATACACGAATAAATACTTTATTAAATAAACAAATACTTACTATATACAGTGAATATATTGCTGTTTAAAACGGTGGGTGCTCGCACGTATTGGGTTCTGTGTGAGAAGTTAAATGTAAGTTACAAATTCCTTTTTCGAACAACATTTCTTTATTACATTTATGAAATAAAACATGTGATTATTTAAAACTATATTGACAACATAAGACTCAGTACATGGTTTTAAACGACAATATTTCTAATTAGGAGTAAACGTTCAAGCTAGAGCAGTGTTACATCGTTACGTTTGTAAACCGGGTAATATATAGAGACTACTAGGTTTATGTTGAATACAGATAAGTGCAGTTAGCGAGGCTTTAAAAAAGTGAAACAAAAAAGTGAAAGTTATTGATTTAATCTCTTCTGACCAAATAAACTGTTTTCGACACTTGCCTGGTATTACGTGTTTTCCATCATCTCCGTATTTTCTTTTCTTAATGTTGAAAATAAGAAACATTCGATGTCTCATAAGCAAGTACAACATAAAATGCCGTCATACCGAAATATACTAACAAGTTGAAAAACATAGCTATACCTATATAGATGCTGAAAACTAGATGGACATATTGCTACGTAGTATGCTACGGGCATATGATTTTTTGTAGGCTAGGTGGTGGAATATAAAGCTATATACATGTTTCCACAACAACTGATCTGTATCATATTGTTCTATCATTAGACATAGCTGTCTTAAGTTATAGAACAAAGGTTTTGCATTTGTGGGATGATCCAAGTTTTGCTGTAGACCGGTAATTAACGAACATATTCTTTTACGAGGGATCTAATGGATATAATGGAATTGTCTACACCTGCTCCGACGCAGATATCTTTGCGTGCTTTAAATCAATCAAATGTTATCGTGCCCTGTACCAATCAATAATTGCAATAAATAAAACACTAAATAATGAAGACATTCTGATAGGTTGCAGCGGCTCTGAGTGAGATATATCTTATGCGACACATCGTTTATCTTTTAATTTAACACATTGCTAAAAAAAACGTTCTATGCTTATTGTTGCGAAAGAAGTTCATTTGCTGTATTGTAATCAGTTGGTAAAAACCGGCTGAAATGGTAAGATTGATAATATATATATATCTTCTTTATACGTAAATACATTGGATGAATAAAGACAATCATGACATGTGTTTACAGACTGACGTCTGCATCATCATCATACATGTATTACTTGGGTAAGTGTCTGCTTGCTCTTTCTTAACTGTGAGAAAACGATTAGAACACGTAGATATCAATAACACCAGGGGAAGTGGTATCGTCGGTAAATCCGTCAGCGCATTGTGCGAACTCGTATAACATATCCCCAGTGAAATAAATTGTATCATAATATATCGAGAGGAAGCAATAAGTATGATGCCGTTTGCAGAAAATGAGCGTAAAGAAGATTGTTAAAATGAACTTCCCAAGCTAATTTGTAACGCAAAAATGTTACCTAACTTAGATAATTGAATACACGCAAGAGAAATATAGCATCATTTCAATAATGATTTCAATAAAAAAAACTGGTTTGTGAAAATAAGTCGGAAAAAGGATTCTAAATGTTGATATACGTTGCTTTACAATTGAATATTTTTTTGATTCTAACAAACTCAAAAGGACATTGCAAAAACGTTCAGATTTGAAGGAGTAATATAACATCGGAAATAAAAAATCTGAAATCCCTACATTACCCATTTGAATTGTGCTATATAATTAGTGGTTTAAATATTTATTTATTGTGCACATAGAGTTCAGTTTTAAGGTCCATTTTGGTTTATTTCTATTTTTAATAACGCATAACTTTTAGGAAAAGAACCAAATAAATTCAGGGAAATGGTACATAGCCATTTGTAGAAAACAGCATGAATCCCTAAGGATGCAATTGTAGTTTCACTTTGTTTATAAATACAATGCATACTATTATATGCATAAAATACATACATTGCACTTTCTTATTAATTTGTTGTTAACCTCTGCAAAGTGTGTGTGTATTTCATGGCGGAAACCGAAACTTAAAAAATTGTAAATATTGTTCCATATATTGTATAGCCAATGTGTCATTGGCCTTCAATAAAATACTAGCGGTTGTTAACATGAATAGCTTTCTTAAACATGATTCAGACTTGTCATACTGTATTATTTGTATCGTCTCATTTGCTTAGTATAAGCTTAGTAGTAAGTAGAACCATTAATTTCTTGGACATGCTTTCTGTGTCATTCGGCTAATATTCACTCAAGTATACTCAATGTGGCAACGTGGTTCCTTAAACATCAATAAATAAACAAACGCCCAAGGAAGAATACATATGATCGCAACTGAGCAGCGATATAATACCCTCGTTTATTGTACCTCTGTAAACATTCGTCTGCTTTACAACATAATACTCTTTCCTTGTTAAAAAGACTTGTACTATGTACGGACGTTCCTATAAAACTGTTCAGATTCGGTCATACGACATATATACTCAACGTAAAAATAGCAAAAACAAGTAGGTATCGGCGAAAAAATACACGTTTAAATTTTACTACATTAAACACTTTTTTATTTATGGAACCATAAACACATTGTTAATGCATTTGATTTAACTTTCACGATCATATTCATATATTGGTTTAATATTGCGAGGTTAAACTGTTTACTATGGAATCGTAAATACTCGCTTTGAAATTTAATTGTAATTGTAATATTGTACACACGAGAGGCATGGTTAAGCATCCGATAAAGCGCTACTTGATAGTACTAAACACCTGTATGATACAGTATATGCTTTGTTATTTCTATAATACCTATACATGTATACATCATAAATGCTTAAATTATTTGTTCTAACGTAAATATTGCTGTTTATTTCAATAGAGGTTAATTTTCAACGAAGGCTGACTTGTTCGACTAATTCAGGACGTTTATTCAATGTATACATATGAGTCTCGCTCTGTGAATATAGCATTTAATGCATGTGCGTAAAGTGTCGTTCCAGATTAGCCTGTGCAGTCCAAATGGGCTAATCCGGGACGACACTTTCCGCCTTTATGATATGTTTCTTTTAAAGAAAGTCTCTTTTTAGCAAAAAACTAGTTCAGGCGGAAAGAGGCGGTGATTTGCCTGTGTGAAAACCCTTTTCACATACCACGGCTCATATAGTATATATGTGATATATGTTGTAAACATATAGTATACAATGCATATGAGTATCAGTTGTATGTTCTAGAAAACGTATGATTGTGATAAATTAATTATGGATTCCAGTAAGTAACTTGTAAAAGGCCTATTGAATTGATCATCACAGAGTGTGTAAATCAACAAGTTTAAACAAAAATCGATGAATAAATAAAATTATGTAATATATATTCATAAGATATTTGCAATACATCGTTATTGCGTTAAAAATGTCAAATATATATATATATATATATCGATAAAAAAAAACTAACGTTTTCAGGCATTTGCATTTAAGGATAGTTCTTACAATGTATTTTTCGCGGGAACCGTGGTAAGTTATCAACGTGAATTATATGTACCATTAATAAGCGGTCAAGCGCCGAGATATTTCAGGCCTAGCTCATTCCCAAGCACAAGCCTGATATATAAATCAGGAATAAAGAATCAAGTGGGAATAAAAAGAGACAAAGAAACGTATCTTCTTTGAACAGTTAATGGCGTTCGACTTAGTGGAGACATTTTATATACATTTTCATCGCATATAATGATGTTGGAGGCACAGGAAGGTCGTGTGAAAGAAAACTATTCAATATATAAAATTGACTGAAGCGTAGGGCCTTTCATGTGGAATAATGCACATTTTCATTAAGTTTATATATTGCATTTAACATTAAATGAATGCAAAACAAGTTTATTGGGCATTTTTATAAGAAGATAAGAAAGGTCGTAGAATTGAACGAGGTAACCTTTCAATCTAACAACTACCAGAAAACGTTGACACTTAATACAATTATTAGAGTCTATGTCATCGACATACTGATTGTTATGAAATTCCCTGAAATTAGTAAGATCTTTCCGCACGAAACCGGACACATTGTTTGGCAAATCAACATTCACGAAACATATTTTAATAGGCTTGCGTGCGATTTCTATATTATGTACTGTTTATTAACCTGAATAGTATGCCTTATAATAACTTAAGTTAAAGTTTGTGTAGTTCTTGCAAAAAAAGTCAATCTGTAATTTATATAATAGTAAAAAACATATTACGTTACAAACACATGGATATATACATGAACATAACCCGGCAAAAATGGAACACACCCAATATCCAATTACCACCATCCTGATGACGTTTTAAAAAGTGACAACACATTGATATTGCATAACTTGATATCAGTAGAAATTCATTTTAGCAGTTAAATTATTTTTTGCCTTGCGAAGTCTCAATAAATCTTTCGATCCAATAAAACAAACATATACATGATAATAATACTATCATACACAAGACGTTCCGCAAGGTACGGTTATTCGACAGCTACACACATTCATTGTATATTTGTGTGGAATGATAAGTGGAGCATATTGGTATGCAATATGTTTGTTGCAAACCAACTCCAACGACAAGTATATGTCCATTTTATCAGACCGCTGCTCGAATATGGAGACGCAGTCTGGGGTAACTCCTCCATCGAACTGATCGCAGGATAAGAAGCTGTTCAAAATTAGGCAGCATGAATATGCACCGGCGCCACAAAATTGTGTAATATTAATTCCCTTTTAACCGATTTTAAATGGGAAACTCTTTCAAAAAGGAGGCAGACACACAGACTTATTATCTTCCAAAAATGAATCACAGGCTATGTCCAGAATACCTCTCAAATCTCATTCCGCTCCACCCTAAAAACCGCTATGACCTTAGAAATAACGAATCAGTTCATTTTAATCACGCAAGACGTAAATCGTATCGATGCTCATTTCTCCCAACAGGTATACGTGAGTGGAATGCCCTTACGCCCGACTTGCAACAATCCCCCACAATGTCAGGAACCAAACCAAGTCGTCCGAATTATTCAACATTTGTTCGAGAGGTCGTCAAATCCTTCACGCAAGGTTGCGACTTGAATGCAATTCCCTAAATAATGCCCTTTCCGAAGATCACTTGTAGACAGTCCTCTTTGCTCATATGGAGAAATCGAAACAAACTATTTGCTTCTACATTGTCAGCATCACCAACATCTCCGGAACAATCTGTTTGTAGATTTCCCGTGCCCTATACAACAAACAACCTACTCTTTGCATGCGAATTCCTTCACCCTGAGCAAAATGAAACAATAATTCTTACGGTCCAACGATATATCGCGTTGTCAAAACGCATCTCCTATAAATAACTGGTAACAGCACACCATATTTAATGTCGAGTGTCCTTCCTTATTGTTCCTCGTCTTCCCACTCAGTCTTAATACTCTTCATGCTCTATCTTTCATATATCTAAAAACATCTTCACTTCGCCCACACTTCAATGTTAATGTTTATCAATTGCCTTAACTGGTTGCATGTGCTAATTTCTTAAACGCTATAAGAACATGAATGGAGACGAATTCATATCAGTTTTCAGTAACTTGTTTTCTTATCCATTTTTTGCATGAATGTAAATCACATGTCATGTTTATATTTTAGTTATAATAAATAGTGTTTAATCCAACGACTAATCTCAGTCGATTTATGAACCAACCATAACTCAATTATACAAGAACAATGAAACTCTATAAAAAAATATCTTTGCAGAAGTGTGTGTGAACGTCCGGTATTCTTTTCTACATAACGAATACTTTACAGGATAATAGACACACAACAACAGTAAACATGGGAACATTAATGAAGCAAGGGTCAACTCTTTGGGACGGTTAATCTCCAGGAACTAACAATTCAATGTTTCGTATTTTAGTATACACTTCATTATATGTTACGTTTTACATGTTAATCAGTGTGAAATTTTACGTCGTATGTTGCACAAAGGTGCAGTTTTTTAAATTTAATTTTAAATGTGTGCGATAACATAGACCATATAACTCTATAGACCTACATGTGTGTCTGCTCATGCGGTATTTATCTGTACACAATTCAGCGAAGTTGAAGTTGTATTTACCTCACATCGACGTTCTTGAAATGTTAATTTTATCTCAATTCAAATGACGCACACATCGATTATAACGCCGTGAATCTACAATCACGGTATATGGAACGATAGCCGTTAAACAAACGCCTACGCTGAGTGTGCTTCTCTGTCGTCATGAAAACATGTTCATGAACGACTAATGAGTTAATGTTAAACTAATACTTGCTTCGCATAAATTAAAAGAAACAATTTAAAGTTTCAACTACAAGCTATTCAAACGTTTTTATTTTAATGATAGTCAATATGACTTTGATTGTAAACTGTAATTAAAATGCAATGTTCCGAAATTGAAAATGTACATATATTTATAATATGAATCGAATATCACAAATAGATTAAACGCCGTAGCACAAACTGTTTAGCTGTTATACAGTGATACAATATATACATGTACAAACAACATTATATAGTATTATAATTTGTGACAATGTCCTTCGAATGGAGTAAAATTTGTTTTCAAAGATAATGAAGTTTATTAAATAAAGTTTATAACAACCTTTACTATATGTGTTTGATTTCAAGGAAACGTATAGGCGAGTATTTGCTATATGTCTTTTTAAAAACAGTACAACGACTTCTTCCTAGAAATATTCAAATATTCGAATTAAAATAAAATGTTTCTTTAGCTTTCTAAGAAGACAAGGTGTAATTGATACTCGTTTTTGTATAGTTTTTAAGCAATGTAAAGTTCTAAAGTTTGTGTTCACCTCTAACCATTGAGCATTTAAATTATAATTAAATTGAAACCTATTGGATTGTAGACCTTTTTAAGATTGAAAACATAATTCTTAAAAAGTGTGAGGTTCCGAATTCTTTTATTTAAGTCCTCAATGCTATGCTTTGCATTTGCCGTTTAAATACAATGACACGTTTGTCTTGTTTCATGCAATTTAAATTTATACTGTCTACCTGGTAATAAATCGGCATTATGGTTCCTAAACGAAGGATCACACAGTGGTGATAAAATTCATGTTTTTAATGAATACGTGTATTAGTTTGACTATATTTTGAAATACGTCTTGGTAAGTTGTGAGGTTTTGAGCTAGATAATCTGGCTTAGTCCTCATATGTATTTCGATTTGACCGTTCCAAGACGGCAACCCCACATGTTATGATGTTGCTGATGAGCAACTTCATAAAAAGGTACTGCGTACTTATTTATTATGAATAGCAATGTTCAATCATGTTTAAGCACTAAGTCCAATCTAGCATAGTCGTTCGTTGAAGTAACAGTGAATGATCGATCATACAAACCAATTGGATTTTTGGTGTGCATAATGCCTATGATATTTACACACGATTATCAACAATTAGTTGACGTGGGTTTCCAATAACAGCTCTAAGCATATTGCATATACGAACAATTCGTTTGTTACAAATATCTCAAATAAATACAAGTGATATATTATATTAATTATAATGATCGCTTTGAAGCTTGTGAACACAGAGGAAAGCCGCGTCGGTTTGTTTAAACGGTGGACAATAAATACGCTTAATATATTGTTATTATTTTGACCTTTTTTAAGCCCATGAACATTTCCCCGGAAATACAATATTGTATTGACACCCACGTTTCTGGTGACTCAAACATATGACAAAATAGCTCGAATTAAAAATGTGAATCGACATTGTATTCCGTTGGCGAAACATTTGCATTGTCCCGACGTTTGATTGAGAATGTAAATTAACAGTATGCGCATCATATTACAATAAAGGTAGTATACATACTATTGATACCTGCTGTTGTAAATTGAGCTATTCTTGGCGAATATTAAACTTCAAAAGCTAGATGTCCGAATTAACAAAATGTTTCTTGTGTAGATAAACGATCATAAATATCAAATGAAAAATAAAAAGTTGTTATGCCGTGTACAAGCAAAATTATCTTGTTGGTATCGGTTAGTATTTACAATAATACTTTAAACACATTCGTCTTAATTTATAAAAAGAATGCATGTTATACTATTTAACAGTATCGTTCATTTATCAGATTATAAATGAAAAAATACCAATATATATTGTACAGCTAACGATTATCAACATAATCAGCGGATGCCTTCTCTACTCGAACCAAGGGTAATTGGCGTTCATAATTATAAAGTTTCATCGACTAAATTGAAAGTGAAACCGCATAAATATGACTCTCAATATCTCGACGTCCATTTGTCTCGGAAGTGATCAATTATTAAAAAGTCGAACCCAGCGCTAAGCAAATAGATACAACACAAAATATATCGCAACAAACACAATGCATAAAACTTTGGTCCCCGACTTTTACAGCTTCGGTGATTCCAACGTGCTATGCAGCTCTCTTATAACGCTTGGCTCCCAAAGCATGTATGTGTTAACACACCAGAGAATCATAAGCATAAATGAAAACATTGACGACTCAATCGCGATGAAACCTGGTCAGAATATTTTTGTTTACAATATTTAGCCGGCGTTAAAATCCCGGTAGCGTGCTATAAAAAAACTAGGTTTCTATGTCACACTGTTACCAGTTTAGATGCGACATGGTCTACTCAATCTCTATGTGACTTGGTCAGAATGTTTATCTTGACAATAGAAAGAAACAGTTAAAATCTTGGTGAAGCGCTTCCAACACATGACGTCACCATGTCTGACAAAATTGTTTCCATTATATTTATCCACATCTATGACTAAATCTTTATGACACTTGGTCAGAATGGTTATCTTAGCAATATCTATGTCAAGTTTGAATCAGGATCGATCGCATCCCCAAAACTTTCACCTAGATAACTCTTAGGGAAAACTATTTCACAACAATCAACATTTATCACTATCTTCTATAAAATATGGGCACACTGTTTATCTTTACACTATTAGTGATATGATTGAATATGGATTTAAAGTGTAGTTAAAAGCTAGCTAACCATGAAAATTCGTAAGCAATTGGTCAACCTAGAACTCAATCGCGTATGCTATGCTAGACTAGGCATTTCCTTGTCACAGAAACAAAATTACGTTCAATACGTTTTCTGTTTGAACAGCATTTAAGCATAATATTATAATTGGACTCTTTCAAAACAAGCACATAAGTGATTACATTTACCCGGCAAAGAATGGAAAGTATATAACATATATTATTAAATGAATGGAGAGACTGATTTCGAAAAAGCCGATTGTCTGCCGCATTTGGACATTAGTCGATATATCGTCAATCATGGGTTTCTAAAGCGAGCGAACTTGAAATGAGGTTAAGATAAAGTATCAAACAGACTGCAAAATTATAATTTTAAATTTCAACATTGAAGTGTATGTACTATTAAACAAATTCCCTCCGATATTGCTGACACATATATGGCTCAAACACCCTTGGAAGCGAAATTAGAAAAGCGTATACGTTAAAATACCCGCCTAATTTTAATTGATAGACCTCACCACATGACTGTCTTATACGTTAAACATGATTTATTTTTACAAAAACAAACAACAAATTGATTAACTGTTTTTGCGTTTGATCGGCTTTCTGGAAATGTTTGTTTCCACTAGCGAATAATGCACACATTAATTGATCAATATTTTGAATATATAATAGCGCCTCATAAAACGTTAAAGGTTAAACAAACGCTAACGGTTATTACGTAATTTGTTTTTCATTATACAAACACATTACTTAGACATTGGTGCCTCTGTTTAACTTTTCATAAGCAACGCTTGCCTTGTTATATAGCTATAAAAGGGATAAACACACATCATTTGCATGTCAAGCATTTTAAAGCGCTTGCATTCGAAGTGAGATAACTAATATTTATAAGTATCATTTATTCTTATACACTTCACTTAATATGAATACAACTATGTAACGAAATTTAAAACACATTTATCATTATACAATAACAAAATGCCTTAACATCTTTATACACCAATATTTACAATTTTGTAAGGAACAAGTGAACTCTGCACAGCGTGGTTTCCACATGAATATTATTCCTGTTGTTTAACTGTAAACAGAGCATATTGCTAAGATATAAAGTGATTCAATATATATAGAAATTATAAAAATCTTAAATAAAAAGATATTGTAACTCCATTAACGTGATTACTGTATTACTTTAACAAATATCATTTACGGTATACATTGAACAAAACAATAGTTAAGTTATTAAAACTATATTGGAACTTCTTTCAACGGAGTATTTAATGAATCGGGGCTTTAAGCCGGTCTGATGACCATTTTTAACCCGACGTCACGCTGGGATGACAACATTTCATACGATATCTCCTCAATAACTGCGTGTCAAATTTCAGCGAAATGTTCCAGTAATGGTCCATGGTTTAAGCTCGTTTTTAAATCGGACCGGTCCGGTCTGCTTAATATGTAGATCATCAGAGCTAAACAAATACGTTGCATTTTTTTCTATTTGTTGTTTACCTCTGCCTTCAATAAAATACCTGCGGTTGTTAACATCAATAGCCCTCTTCAAAGTAATTCTGACCATTCATTGTTAAGTATTGTATTATATGAATTGTCATGTAATGTATTGGCAAGACTAATTTGATTTATTAAAAGCTTAGTAGCAAAATGTAGTAATCGTTATTGCGTTAAACGAATGTTATATATTACTCGACTAAAATACTTACGTTTACGGAATTTGTATTGAATTTTCTTACCACATGTTTTCACGTCCGATTCATTTTAATGATAGTTTTGACGATGGCGGACTCATTTCCTAGCAAACAAAATGAATAACAATCATGAATAAAGTATCAAGTGGGAATTAAAATAGACCAAGAACCGTTTCATCTATGGACAGTTAATGGCGTTCGACTTAGTGGAGACCTTTTTTATTACACATTTTTATCACATATATAATGATGTGGACACAGAAAAGTCGTGTGTAATACAACTTTATGGGATTTACTCACGCTAAGGGCCTGACATGGGGACTAATGCATATCCTCATTGAGTATTATTATTGTTTGTTAAACATACACTGAATGAAAAACGAGTTTATTTAACATGTTTATAAGAACAAAAAAGGTCGTAAAATTGAAAGAGTAAACCCTTCAATCTCAATCTAAGAACTACCAGAAAAGGTTACACTTGATAGAATGTTTAGAGTCTATGCCCTCAACATACCGAAATGTAATGCAATTCCCCAAACATTATGCATACCTGTCCTTACGAATCCTGACACATACTTTGGCTAATCAATATACACGAACAAATACTTTCAATTGGCATGCGTGCGATTTCAATGTTATGTATTGTTTATTAATCTAAATAGCATGCCTAATTAATAACTAAGTTAAAGTCTTAGAAACTCGTGCAGTACAATTCAATTCGTATATTACATACTAGTTAATAAATATAACGTTACAATCACCTGGACAAACACATGAACATGATCCGACAAAAAATGGAAAACACTATCTTTAAATACCTACCTCCTGATGATGTTTTGAAAAGTGAAAACACGTCGATATTGCATTATTGGATATCAATATGAGTTCATTTCAGCAGTTTTATTATTGTTTTGCTAAATCAAGTCTCAATTACTATGTCGATCCAATCAAACAAAAATAGACATCATAATAATACGTATCGTACACAAGAACTTCCATAAGGCACGGTTTGTCGACAGCTACACAAATACACGGTATTTGGGGGGGGGGGAATAATAGTCGAACAGGTATGAGATATGGTTACTGCAAGTCAACTCCAACGATCGATTTTTGTCGATATATGAACCAACCAAAACTTTTGGAAAAAATGAAACTCAACAAAGATATCAGAAAATACATGTGTGTGAACGTCCGGTCTTTTTTTCTCTATTGCAAATACTTTACAGGATAATAGACACAAAACATAATTACACATAGAAACATGAATAAATCAAGAGTAAACTCTTTGGAAGGGTTAATGTAAAAAAAAAACTTACAATTACATGTTTTGCATTTAATATACATTTGATTAAAAATCACGTTTTGACTGTTTAGCAATGTGAAAGCATTTGAAGACTTCCGATATATTTTTGCCTAAGTTTTTAAAGCGGGTATATACGATTTTTCATATGTGTTTAATTGTAATATATTGATAAAATATGTTACAAAAACACAAAATAGGCAAGAAAAATTATACATTAAAGCCGAATTTCATAAAATGCAGCAAAGACAAATTAGCGCCCCGAGCCGATAGTGACGTACATATTTTCCTACAATAACCGAAGCATTCGTCTAAGTTTTATAAACCGTTAAACTACGAGGGGTGTTCCAGAAGTTTGTGGATTTTCGCTATAACTTTTTAGTTTGCTGGTAAAAGTCAATGAAATTTACATATTATACAAACCAATTATCACGGACTTTATATATAAGCTAAAAATGCATTAATTCCATAAAGCGCGTTTGAAACGCGTTGCCATAGAGACCTCAGTAACGACATGCGGCGCACGCGTGTATTTTATAAAAGTATGAGCGTTACGCGAATTTAAATTTGGTTTAAATGTCGTTGATAAACAGAATTTACGGCAAATTTCACGTTACAGCGCCTAAGTCCTCCTTACAGCCCGGATTTGGCCCCTATAGACTTCCGCGTCTTCCCGGAAGTTAAATCACAGTTGCGCGGTTTTCGCTTTGCAAGTAAACAGGAACTTACAGTTGCAGCAAAGCGAATCGTGTCGTCTTTTGACGCTGACTGGTATAGAGACACTTTTTACAAGTGGATTTCCCGACACATAAAGTGCATTCGCGTTGGAGGTGATTATGTGCAAAAGATTTGACAGTTGTTAACTTCATAACGCCATTGACGTTGAACAGAAACGTTACACGTGCGTCGGTGTGCGCATCGTGCACATGTTTAAATCACTGATATATAATTATTTATTGTTTTATGTATTTCCATGATATTTGGAGAGTAGATTTGGAAAGGACGAAATATTCTAAACATGCTATTTGTTTGTCCATTTATGTTACCAAATGAAAGTTATAGCGAAAATCCACTAACTTCTGGAACACCCCTCGTAAGTTTAGATGCACATCGTACATGTATGGTATACATGCTGGCGAATTCGGCTGTACAGCCGTTTTCAATTTCAGAATTAAATATCTGGCTTATTTCGCATTTTTCGACACATGTTCTTCTTAACTTTTATTTTAATTTATATTGAAATATATATATAATAAGTTTTTTACACAGTTTATATAAATTCATAAATATTTGACTAAATCGTATATACCCGCTTTAAGAAGCAAGACAGTATCGGTTTGCATAAATCTATTCACATCTTGAATTGTATACAGGAAATTTCAAAGTTCGAATTATCATGAAAATTTCACGTTGAATGTTGCAATAAATTGCGTTTTTTTAATTTAATTTTAAGTGCATTGCGTTTCATCCTTTATTCGTTTTATTAATCCTATAAATATATTACACTACATGCGTTAAACATTAACCATTTAGCCCTATAGACCTACATTATTTTATGTTCATCAGGTATTGGTCTGTACAATATACAGCAAATGGGATATCCTGTACTGTATTTACCTCATACCAACGTTCTTGAAATGTTTGCTGTGTCTCATTGCAAATACTTCACACATGATGGTAAATGAAACGAACGCCTTAAACGAACGCCTACGCCGAGCGTTATTCTCTGTCGTCTTAAAACATTTGCAGACCTGAATGATGTTAATGTTAAATTTAATGTTAATAAAACTTGCATCGCATAAACTAAAACCAACTAGGATATATTCACCCACTGAAGTTTCTATTACAAATTATTAAAGCGGATTTATTTTAAAGACAGTAAACATGACTTTATATAGAATATTGTAAATAAATTGCGATGTTCCAAAATTAAAAACATTTATTTCATTATGATTTAAGAATATGAGTATTCATCAGAAAAGTCTGACATTTACTAGCCTTCAAGGAAATCTGGGCCTTACGTAATAGTATCAGAAAACAAAATCGTGTTGTTAATTGAGGCGATCATGATCATGGTGTCATAACTTCTAGAAAATGACATATTTAACACGGCGATTCGTGAGAGCCGTGGACTTTTGTCGCAAAGCTCTGTAATTATTTGACCTCGGGCGTAGTTCTATGCGGAAGCTCTTAATATTTCTATTCCTCGACAGATGTGTAAGTATTCATAGCTTATAAAATTAATTCACATTTAAGCGATGAGGTATCGGAACCTTCCTGACGTAATTATTTATTGTGCTTAGAATATGCATATATAAGAAACGAAAAAATAAATTTAATAAAAAGAATGGTAAACAGTTTTTTGGTCACGATTTGGTGTCTTATTAAAAACCTTATTTTTTGTATCGGCGCGGTACGCGTCTTAATGTTCAAACCATTGCTGTTCAATGGTTTGCAGGATTACATTTCGAATCATTACATTTAATATAATTTGCGTTGTTGCCATATGTTATGTATTAATTTGATACTATGATGCCACCACACTGTAAGTACATACATTTATGATATGCATCAAATATCACAAATAGATCAAACTATATGGCAAGTGCTATTCTGCATTAAAAAACTGAACTGTTATATTGTGATGCAAACTATACAGTAAACAATATGTATTACTCAAATTTGTGAAAATGTTCTTCGAAAGGAGTAATATTTTATTTAAAATATAAAATTATTTATTAAATACATTTTAGAAAAAAAAGTTCACTTTCTTGGAAACGTATAGACAATGCTATGCTTATATTGCATTGCAGTTTAATTTAAACAGTTATGATATGGTTTTTTCGTTTATGTTCACTATTTTTTTAAAGATAAATCTTCATCGAATGTAAGGTTCGGAGTTCGTTTAACCAGGTAAAGCCCGCAATGCTATGCTTTGCATGGACCGTTTCAAAACAACGACCTTGGTGGGTTTTTTTAATTTACATGTTTATCATCTACCTGGTAAGAAATCGTTAAGTTTGCCTAAGCGAATGATCACACAGCGATGATACGATTCATGCTTGGAATGAATAGGTGTTTTACATTGATTATATTTTGAAATAAAACCGGTTTAGCATTTAAATGTATTATGAATCGACAGCTCGCTCCAAGACTGCAACCCCAGATTTTGTGTTTATACTAAATATCATTATGGCCAGTAATAACCGGTATCAAATAAACCATTGTTCTTGTAAACAACATAACACGGGTGATATTAAATGATTACTACATATTTTAATTTGCTATGTTTGATCGTTTTTGCACAAAAAAACATGTTTGTTAATTTGGACATTTGGCTTTTTAGTTTAAATGTTCCAATAGAATTGCTGAAGGTGCCACAACATGTATCAATGGTTATTAGTTTTCCTTTACTGTTATATGATGCGAACACTGTTAAAAGGGTCTTTCACGTTTTGATAAATTGACAAAATTGAAATGATCGTTTCCGATTTTCCTTGCAGTTATGATATTTGTGAGAAAACAGTAATACCGAACATTAACCATGCTCCAAAATAGCCATTATATGCATCTTTTGATGATTTAAAAACCTGAAAAGTATGAAGCGTTGCAACGCAAAAACGATTGAATACTTTAAAGAGGTATGTGGTTGTCGTTATTTTGATTGACACTACTAGGATTGCTTTTATAAAGTATAAAATACATCACTCATTGTATGAGCACGGATAACCGAGAGGTCTAAGCGTTAAACTTTTACTCCATGGGTCAGTAGTTCGAGCCCAGATGAGGCTTACGTTTTTCCTTCTTTAATTTTATTCTTGTTTTTTACTTGAGCTTTGTACATCGTATGTTTACATTTATTAATATACAACATTTAATGACAAACTTCGATACATGCCAAAATCTTTAAAAAGGTCCCCTTAATTTACATTCTCGATCACCCTTAGGGGAAACGCAAATGTCAAATAATGATGAGAAATTGGGTGAAATATTTGGGTTTTCTTTATGTACGAAATATTGACAAGTATATCAGTAGCGAGTATGCAAACATATCGTTTATCGTTTATTCTTATGACTTTATTCTTACGATAGAAATTAAAAAGGATAATATGTATATTCAAATAATGTATATATGCAATGTTAAGATAAAGTCCGAACAATTAATAATGGGAGGTATTTACAAAACTAAGACCTGGTTAAGATTTATTTAAAGTAAGAAAGCAAACACACTCAGGGTGGGGTATAATTGGAATCAATAACATGGAAAGTCAGACCTGATTAAATCCAAATAAGAACACATTGAGTCCAGAGTCGGCATATAGATACGAGATTATAAGTAACACTCATGGTCAATAAACAGCACAGATGAAAAGGTCACCTATTGTCTGGGGTACAAAAGTTATAGTACTGACGAAAGTAACAGAATTACTCTATATCAATAAAAATTGATTAGTACCAATATATATTGATTAAATTTTAGTATATCCGCCAAGCAAGTGAATACATGAAAAAGTGTTCCTTCTAGAATATTCTGACGAATCAACCAATGAATAATAACCATACTAGCTGAGGACCAATCAAAAGTTTAAAAGAAAAATATGCAAATTAATTTGGGGGCAAAATGGGGATGTTTGGAAGGAGAGCGGCACTCCGCAATTGAGTTAGCGTTTAGACTTGGAGGTGTACGGATCGAGAAAGATACGATCATGTAGCTATCAGACTGTATTTGTATAACCGAAAATATTAAGTATGTTAGACATTAAATTGGACTAGAAACTGATACATGGTGTTGTTGAATATTTTATCCTATATCATGCAGAGAAACCGATATAATAGAGAGGGACCGACTTGTCCCATGCGTGACACGAGAAAATGGTAGTTAATACAAATCTCGTCATCTTGGCAATTCGCGCATGACGAGATATCGAATGATAGGCTACACACTGGTAATTTAAGAGTATTGAACATTGTTAGTAACTATGTGTCGTCTATGAATTATGAACGATTACGGGACACAGGACGTTAAATGGTGCCGTGACCAGGATTCGAACAAAGAAATACTACCACTTACAATTACGAAGCCATGGAAAACAACGCGAAGAAACTCCGTTTCGGCAACTTCTGTAACCAGTAACAACAACCGTGAGCCGGGAACAACGACATCAGACCGCACACATTCTGCAACTTCCGGTGAGTGACTGTTTTATTTCCTAACGCTTGTATCAAAATGGCAAATCAAATAATCCCTGAATTATTTCAAAATTTAAATGAACAAATTAAAGATGTTAAAACGGCCATAAGCACTCAGACTATTTCACAGGTGGTACAATCATTTGATGGAAATTCAAAAGAATTTAAACATTGGATTAAAAATGTAGAAAAATATGGAACACTTACCAATTTAGATGAGAATAAATTAAAATTTGTTGCTTACCAATCTAGTAAAGGGCTTGTTAGTGATTACATACATCGTTTTTTGACTGATGATCCGACAGGGACATGGACTGATTTAAAGGAACAGCTTAAATTAAGATTTGCAGAAATTCAAGACCCACAATACGCTTTCTCATTATTAAAGACGACTAAACAAAAGACCGACGAAAATGTTCAAATATACGCTGAGCGACTTTTATCTCTTGCGACTGACGCATACGAAAATATTGAAGGAAATTTAGACTATAAAGAAAAACAGTTAGTAGAAATTTTTATCGACGGATTATCAAACGATTATTTGAGACTTAAATTAATGCGCGAAAATCATGCAACGTTATCAAATGCTTTAAAAAGCGCTATACATGAGCAAAGTGTCAGAGCTAGGTTTGAGTTACGATCACAAATAAATGGACTTGATAACATTACGACCGATAATATTCAGACAGGTATCGATTATATTAGGTCATCTATTGTTTGCACATATTGTAAGAAACACGGTCATTCTATTGAAATCTGTCGCCGTAGGCAACGCGAGATAAGTGCATATACGGTAGGGCGGAACTGTCATACGATAGATCAAAACGGTAACAGGCGCAAGAAAGAATATGACAAAAATTGGAAAGATAAAATTGATTGTTGGAATTGTGGTAAATTAGGACACTTTAGTAGAGAATGTACTCAAAGAAAAACGTACATTAATCGAAAAAACTAGGAAATTCTTACCAAAAAGGGGTCTATGGTAAGAATGAAAAAGTCGAGACATATAATATCGCTTTGTGTGGTAGTCCAAATTCTTGTGTTATTTCAACAGGTGGTTATCAATTTAGGAGCTTGGTAGACTCGGGCGCTCAAGTCAGCATCGTGAGTAAACGTACTTATGATATGTTAAAACAAAAACCCGCACTGATATTTCAAAAAGTAAATCTAAAGTCGGTAAATGGAAATTCATTACATGTCCACGGAAGTGTAAAATTGAGATTCAAAATAGGGAGCATATATAAAGAGCACATGTTTTTTGTAGTAAGTAACGTTAATAGAAATGTTATTTTAGGAAGAGACTTTTTACAAGATAATGGTGTCCGTTTATACTTTGATTTAGGATGTTTGAGGATTGATAACTGTTATGTACCTCTAGAAGAAGATGTACATCTTTCAACGATAGCGAGATTAACTAGACATACTGTGTTGAAACCACAAACTGCATATAGACTCTTTGCTCAAGCTAAAAGAAACTGCATACGTTCAAATACGAATTATGAATTCAATGGAATAAGCAATTCTTTCTTTGATAATGAACCCGGTTTAACAATTGTTAATTCAGTCGTCAAGACAACGCGTGATAGACAATTTCCCATTTTAATTATAAACAATACGCACAAAACAATAAGGCTTAGACGACACTGTGCCATAGGGCGAATAAAATCGGTAAATGATAATGAAATATGCTCAGTGCAAGAAGTTATTAAAAATAATCAGCCGAAATCAGGTTTATCTAAAGATGAAATCTTATCAGATTTACGTGTAGATGAAAATCAAAAAGAAAATATTCTACCGATACTCTTAAAACACAGAACTCTCTTCGCAAGAAATAATTTAGAATTAACACAAACTTCAGCAATAGAATTTACCATAGACACAGGGGATCATCCACCCATTAAATTAAGGCCGTATCGAACACCATTAAACAATAAGGTATTCATAGATAAAGCCATCGACGAAATGCTAGACGCAAACATAATAAGTCCGTCAAGAAGTCCGTGGAGCTTCCCTATTGTTTTAGTAGATAAAAAGAAAAATAACCATGACTCAAACAAAGATAATAAAGACGAGAAAAGGTTTTGTGTTGATTTTAGACAATTAAACAAAATTACAAAACCAATTGCCTATCCATTACCATTAATAGATGATATATTGGCGTTATTAGGTAAAAGTAAATATTTCACCAGTTTAGATTTGATATCGGGATATTGGCAAATACCTATAAAGGAAGAGGACAGAGAAAAAACGGCTTTCGCTTCGGGATTCAGGGGTCTATTTCAATTTAATGTTATGCCCTTCGGTGCCTCCTCCGCCGGTGCTATATTTCAAGAATTGGCTAATAAAGTACTCAAAGGTTGTGAGAGCTTCGCTGTGGCGTATCTAGACGATATTCTAATATTTTCACCTGACTTGCAATCTCATTTATCACACGTAGATACAGTACTACAGAGTCTCAGTAAACATAACCTAAAGCTAAAACTATCAAAATGTCAATTCTTACAAAGAGAGACTAGATACCTAGGCTTCATCATAGATCAAAATGGTATAAGGCCGGATCCGTTAAAAGTGGAAGCGATCCGACAATTCCCTAGGCCAAAGTGCGTGCGCGATGTACGATCTATCTTAGGTGCTGCAGGATTTTATAGGAGATTCTGTCCTTCGTATTCAGAAGTAGTCGAGCCACTCATTAATCTCACGAGAAAGAATGTCCCATTTAAATGGTCAAAACAATGCGAAGATAGTTTCCTACAATTAAAAGACTCATTTACGCAAATCCCTTATCTTTCATACCCTGATCCAAAAAAAGGTTATATTCTGTATACGGATGCATCTGATAAATGCGTCGGAGCCTGTTTGACTCAAAAATGCGACAGTAACGAGACCGGGGATTATGTGGGCGAAAAGCCGATATTTTTCATATCGCACAGATTAAGCCCCACACAATGCAAATATAGTACCATTGAAAAAGAATGTTACAGCATATTTTACAGTCTAAGTAAATTGCACCATTATTTACACAATGCTGAATTTGTTATAAAGAGTGATCACAAGCCGCTTAAGTATTTATTGGAAAGTCCGATGCAAAACAAGAAAATACAATTATGGGCCTTAAGTATAGCGGGTTACAACTGCAAAATTGAATATATACCGGGAAAAAAGAATATTATTGCTGACTTTCTAAGCCGACCTCCAAAAACCAAAATAAAGAATAATCAATGCGATCAAACAGAACTAGAATTAGATATTAACGATAAACATTTTACGATCAATTCGCAAATAAATAAACAAGACCAAACACGCGAAATTAACGTAATCGACTCTACAAACATTGACCACAAGCAAATAATTGATAATATTATTACCCCGCAGCCAATCCCAGTCGACGACACAGCGTCGAACAATAATATATCAGGGCTTAATATGCAAATAGAACAAGGAAAAGACCCTCATATATCTGAGATTAAAGCGAGATTAAGATTAGGGAAACAGAACAAGAGTGAAGATGATAGATATTTAACGGTTGATGACATACTGTACTACATATCAAACGTAGATGAGGAACCTACTCTCAGGCTGTTTGTACCTAAACACCTGACTGATTCAGTTGTCAAGCAATACCATGATGAAAACGGACATCCCGGGTCTCAAAGGCTTTTTCAGACACTAAAAGAGAAATATTACTGGCCTAAAATGTTCAAAGAATTGAATGATTATGTATCTAAGTGCATTATATGTCAAAGTAGAAACTTAAAAGCAATCAAAGCTCCCATATCGTCGGATACCTCAATACCGCCGTTTCCGTTTTCAGTTGTTTCCATAGATATATGCGGTCCATATCCGAAAACGCTTTCCGGAAATAGATATATAATATGTTTCGTAGATCAATTCTCAGGATACATAGAAGCTTTCGCATCGCCTGATAAGTCGTCTGATAGCGTAATACACCTGTTAATGAACGAGATTTATTGCCGTCATAGTTGTCCTATAAGAATTATAACTGATAACGGAAAAGAATTCACAAGCACAGCTTTCACTGAAACATTAAAATCAATGAACATTGACCACGTAAAGACGACAATATATCATCCCGCGTCTAATGGCATGAACGAGCGTTCACATGGGACTATGAATAATATACTATCAAAACGGGTTCAAGAAAATGTACAACAATGGGACGTACATTTAAACATGTCTTTAGCGGCAATGAGATTTTGTACATCCGAGACTTCGAAGCACACACCGTTCTTCTTACTTTTTAATAGAGACCCTATTCTTCCAATAGACAACTTGTTAAAGCCTAGACGTAAATATCACGGTGAAGATTATCATAAAATAATATTAGAAGAACAACACAAATCATTTAAAAAGGTATGTGCCCAAATTCAAAAATCGAAACGTAGACAAGCTGATTATGCGAATAAAAATACAAAAGATATTAAATTCGAAATCAATGACCCCGTTTACTACAAAAACTTTCAACGTACGAATAAATTAGACAGTAAATGGAGGCCATATTATCGTATAATCGAACAAAAGTCGCCGTTAACATACGTAATAAAGAATCAGTTAGACAACTCAACTATTAAAGTTCACGCTGATCAAATAAGGCACGCAAATATCGATGAATGGCCAATGATAGATAAACCACTAGCGCGCCCGATTAGAAAAGCAAATTTAGCCTTTGCGGACGACACATTATCTTCTGATAGCGATTCAAATACGTCAGTACATGGGTTACCTGTAATTACGCAACAGACCCGACAGATTAGAGATAACACGGATGACGAGGAAAACATACCGCTCGCTGAATTGCAAAAACATTTGAGAAACAAACAATTCGCGGATATACAGTCAAGCTCCAGTGAATCAGATACGATGCATTACAATAACGGTAATTCACAAAACTCACCTGTACGTAGGTTTGAAAATGATTCTTCAGACGATCAGATGCAAATTGACGCGGTAGCGTTAAAACACAAAAAACGAAAATTGACAAAAAGGACTTCACGTTCAAATAACGCAATGAAGAAAGCAATTTTCACGTGCCTTCAGACAATGGCTGAACACATGTAAATGAACGGACTGCAAAATAAAGTGAGATAGATGTCGAGACTTAAAGACCCCAAAAATTTTGTATATAGAGAAATATGTTTTGAATGTATATGTATTAAATATGTAAAAAGAGGATTATAGAGGACGGTATCGTCCGAGTTCGATAATGTATCGTCATTAGCATTGATTTACGGGTTTAGAATGAAATGAAAATGTCATACTTTAGTATACGGGTGAAATACCACTTATCCGTGCGCAATAGCAACCAGCTCTGAAGCGTAATAAAACTTTTGGGAGATATTTACATAGACTAAGATCCGATTTAAGATTTATTTCAAGTATGAACACGAATACATTTACACCCAGGGTGGGATAAATAAATTGAAAAGTTCAATACCATACGTTAAGATTAGGAAATTGAAGGATTATATAACTGACAGACGGTTGATTAACGGAACAGGTCAGCCTATTGACATATAAGATTGTTATTACATCATTTATCGTTGTAACAGTAAATATGAAAGAGGTCAACAGAAAATCTTATTGCCATATAAAATTAGTAACATGACAAAAAGACCACACCTGTCGCAACGGACGGTAAATACCCAATTCGTTTATCGATCTAATCCGATTGACCGACGCTTTAGTATCGTATCAGACTAGTTTATGACAACGCACTTGACAACGACATTACCCAACGCAAGCTTATGCCCTACAGCGCTCAAGTAAAAACCATTTTCGGCATATATAACATTTTAATATAGTTTGTAAATATCCTTAAAAGCAACGCACTGTATCTTTTATTAGTATAATGCAAAAGATACAACTATATTGCTATGATTCATTAAATTTTTGATACTGATCGTATATATAGTGTTTTCCTTTCTTTATAAGAATAACTACACTAAGACAAGGGATTTTGTTTGTAAATTTTTGTTCTCTAAGTTAATAAAACATAATAAAGCACAATGCATTTTATTTAATAGACAAATGCGTATAGTTTAAATTAAACATAATGAATTTGTGTCATTAGAATAGCGTTTCTTTAGCACATTCATTTTATCTAGGTATATTATCACAGGTGTGATAAGTAATCTGAGTGCTAATATAACAAATTCGATTTACTATAACTATGTAAATAAAAGGCCCGTTTATCATTTCATGTAATTGACCCTATAAGATTTGCCAATGCGATACAAGTTAAGGAGAAAAACAGCGCTCCTGACATCGTTGGCGTGGTTTGCCTGCAGCACCATGCGTTCATAACGCATTTGAGATCGTGATCAGATCTTAACACCCCGACAAAGAAGAAGAAAATGTCATCGACATACAGATATCTTCGACGACAATGTATCCGTCGAGAATCAGATGACGTAACAGACGACTTCAATTAGGATCAACATTGTCGACATTGATCCAAATTGTGAACCAGCATCAGTACCATACAACGAGTGGGCTGTTAATGGACATTTCACGCGTCGTCGAAAATGATTTTTAAAGATACGATGATATGAATGGACTTGATGATGAAAAATCGCGCGTACTTTGTACATATATTAGGTGAACATTTTATCGTCTATGAACTAATATATATATGTGTGTTACCTTTATGTCATGTACATAAACACTAATTATAATACTACAGTCATGAATGCAGACATTCTCCAGAACTATATATAATAAACGTTTGACGTATTCTAAATCGTGCAACAGCCGAGGTCCAACAGCTTCTCCGACCGACCATCATCGTCTTCATTCGGAAGCCGTCGTTTCAATCGACTGCATGTTACCATCTACAACCAGATGTCTCATCTCTTCACCTAGACGCCACATCGCCTCCAGCGAAGATGTCAAAAATGGACACTATTCGTATTGGATTTCCCAAATCAGTGACGCATTCCACGTCATTGTGATTGACATTGACTATTTAAATATTCCGACGTTTTATTATTTCAGCAGAAACATTCGATAAAAATTTCATTAATAATATGCAGATTTTTCATCATATATATGTTTTCGTCACTTATGTTTTCATGTTTGCGTGTTTGATTTTTTCATCGTATGTGTTAATATGTTTTCGTTTACTTCCATACTTACATTCTTAAAGATTTTTCTGTATCCTAAAATACATAAAAATCAAATTGAGAGGATAAGTTGTGTCAAATAATGATGAGAAATTGGGTGAAATATTTGGGTTTTCTTTATGTACGAAATATTGACAAGTATATCAGTAGCGAGTATGCAAACATATCGTTTATCGTTTATTCTTATGACTTTATTCTTACGATAGAAATTAAAAAGGATAATATGTATATTCAAATAATGTATATATGCAATGTTAAGATAAAGTCCGAACAATTAATAATGGGAGGTATTTACAAAACTAAGACCTGGTTAAGATTTATTTAAAGTAAGAAAGCAAACACACTCAGGGTGGGGTATAATTGGAATCAATAACATGGAAAGTCAGACCTGATTAAATCCAAATAAGAACACATTGAGTCCAGAGTCGGCATATAGATACGAGATTATAAGTAACACTCATGGTCAATAAACAGCACAGATGAAAAGGTCACCTATTGTCTGGGGTACAAAAGTTATAGTACTGACGAAAGTAACAGAATTACTCTATATCAATAAAAATTGATTAGTACCAATATATATTGATTAAATTTTAGTATATCCGCCAAGCAAGTGAATACATGAAAAAGTGTTCCTTCTAGAATATTCTGACGAATCAACCAATGAATAATAACCATACTAGCTGAGGACCAATCAAAAGTTTAAAAGAAAAATATGCAAATTAATTTGGGGGCAAAATGGGGATGTTTGGAAGGAGAGCGGCACTCCGCGATTGAGTTAGCGTTTAGACTTGGAGGTGTACGGATCGAGAAAGATACGATCATGTAGCTATCAGACTGTATTTGTATAACCGAAAATATTAAGTATGTTAGACATTAAATTGGACTAGAAACTGATACATGGTGTTGTTGAATATTTTATCCTATATCATGCAGAGAAACCGATATAATAGAGAGGGACCGACTTGTCCCATGCGTGACACGAGAAAATGGTAGTTAATACAAATCTCGTCATCTTGGCAATTCGCGCATGACGAGATATCGAATGATAGGCTACACACTGGTAATTTAAGAGTATTGAACATTGTTAGTAACTATGTGTCGTCTATGAATTATGAACGATTACGGGACACAAATATTTTCGCCAAAGGAATTCTATTCTAATTCACATTTTTAACTCGAGCTATTTTCTTTAATGTTATAGTCATCAGAAACGTGGGTGTCAATAAAAATTGTTTGAGAGTAGTTCTTGGGTAAAGTTCAAGGGCTTCAAAAGGTCAAATTAATAACAATCTATCACGCGTATTTATTTTCGCCATTTATACAATCCAACGCGGCTTTCATTTGTTTTCACAAGCTTCAAAGAGGTCATATTATTATAATCTATCACTCGTATCTATTTGACATATTGATAATAAACGAGTTGTTCCTCAATGCTATATACTGAGAGCTGTTATTGGAAACCTACGTCAATTAATTGATAATAATCATGTGTAAATATCATAGGTCTTGAACTTCAAAATGTGTATTTAAAATTGATCATTTACAGTTACGTCCATGAATGACTACGTTATGCAGGACTTAGTGCTGTATCATGATTGAACATTGATATCAAGTCTGAACAAGTATAGCAGCAACATTTTATCACACAATGTTGCAAGTGGCTAATCACCTATCAGCCACATAAAAAAAATCTGGAGTTGCTGTCTTAGAGCGGTCAATGAAAAAAATACATATGAGGGCTAAACCAGTTTTATTGAGCTCAAAACATCACAACTTGCCAAGACTAATTTTCAAAAAATAAACAAAGTAAAACACATATTCAGTAGTAAAACATGAATCTCATAATCACTTTATGATCCTTGGTTTAGGCCAACTGACCAATTTCTAACAAGGTAGCAATATAAATGTAAATTACAAACACACAAATAAAAGAAAAACACCAAGGTCATTGTATTGAAACAGTCGATGCAAAGCATAGCAGTGCGGCTTTAACTGGTTAGGCCAACATTTTTTTATTTTCTGTTTTACGGGATTTTTTTTAAAAAAATTGAGTCGGGGGGGATAAATAAAAATAAAAATAAATGCATGAAAAGTGAGCAGTCCACAAAAAAAACTGTTTAAACCGATATTTTTTTCATTTTTGAAAATTTAAAATCTCAGCCAATTTAACCTCATGTATACCTTTAAGTGGTTTATTTATCTCATTACACTGTTGTAGAAGCTTTTTTTAAAATACTAGTAGACATACTTTTATATATATTTATAGGTAAAGGACCTTTTGCATGTATATTACTTTAATAGAGACTAAATACGCCAGATGTGTAGTATAGTACATGTATAGTGTAGTAGTGGTGATGTTGTTTTACTTCTAACACTAGATTTCCTACATGTAGCACCTCGAAAGTCCAAAGCCTGCAATGCAATCTTCAAAAATGCTGGTTTGCTGTGGAATACATCTCATCTATTATAAGTTGTTTTATTTACTTTGTATGATGTTCATTGTTTAAAAATAAAATTTTAATATGCAGTTTTAACTATCAATCAGTGTGATAGCAAGCGAACAAGCATTATGTTAAGGATGAGCAATAAGTGTGAGGGCTTTCTATCCAGTGTTGTTTGATATATACACTCAACAAAATTCAGTGATTTATTTTGCTTTTTTTGTTACAGCCTGTGCCATTTGGATTGGGAAAATTAGCGCGATAAACCATTACATTGGGAAAAATAAGCGCGATAAACATTAGAAATATGATTATAAAAACATAATTAAAATTCTTAAAAGCATGTTTGACAGCATTTTTATATTATAAAGTGCTGCTTTAATGTCTTCTTACAATGACGACAGCGTTTAGTTAATATCCTTCCACATGCATAATAAACTTGCAATAATCTTTAGATTCTTAAATACACCATTTAATCAAAACCTCTATAAGAGTATTAATTTAATTCAGCATTTTTTTAAATTAAATATTATATGGTGAAAACATGAACAAATTTAAAAAAAGAGTGTTCTTGGTGTGTTAATGATGTATTAAATGGAGTTAAAATAATATATTTAATTTGTTTACCTTTCAATATCTTGCACTTGACATCCTCAGTTCAATGCTATTTCAGTAAACTGTACAGCGTGACAAACATAATAAAGCAGAATATGCATATGAATCTGATTATATACAGATCCACTAACATATAAATCAAATTATGTTTGTCTTTCCATTTTTGAACGATACTCATCTTAAATGATTTAACTTTGTGAGTAGACTGAACTCAAATTGTCCAACACTGCCCGGCAGTGACACTGGTTTCCCTGACGCACATTCACTTTGCATATTTCTTATAAATACTTGTTGTTTTTTATCTCAAACACAGTATTTTGCGTTAAATGGCACACGCATTAAATTATTCCCTAATAACCATATGATATTCGTTGTCAATTTGAATGTTAAATATCATTTCCGCCGCTTATCGCAATTTTCCCGTCTGCTTGCCGCCATCTTGGACGTGTGTAAAAACATGCCATCTCAATCGGGATACATCGACTATCGTCGGTATCCTCCGCAATATAGAGAGAGATGTGTGGATAGCAACGTAAAATCGTATTCGGCTACATCCGCAAACAATACGTAAGTCAGTTGTCGTTCGGCGACGACTCGACAAGCTTGATCGGCACTCGTTCTTGGCCAATGGCATTTGTTTTCAATAAAAACGACCAATAAAAAGGCGATACTAAACTAGCGTCGGGTTAAGTCCATTTTTTATTCGGGCATTTCAGGGAATAGGTAAAAATCGTTGACAAATTTCATTTTTTAACGTTATGAAATTGCAAGGTCGGCAGGAAAAAGGAAAATAAAATTAAGGTTATTGAATTTTATTTGTATTTCATTTTGGCAAAAATTAGGGTCGGCGGTCCCGTAAAACAGAACATATAAAACTGATGGCCTTAGATTAATCCCAATTCTAACACTTGATGTAGATTTATTCTAAAAACATTTAACACATACAAAATAAAAACATGGCATCACAGTTTAAGTTAAACATCATTACAATAGTATATGTTTCAATTTAGTCACTATTTAACTGGTCAATAGTTGGAGAACAATATAATGTTAATTTTCTGATTAACGATACACAAGTATCAATTACACAGAATGCAATACTGCTCCAGCAGCTGGAGTTTCACGTCCGTCTTTATATTTCTTAGAAACCTTAAGATACATCTTATTTTAATTCGACTATTTGATTATTTCCAGGAAGTCGTCGTAATCATGTTTTTAGAACGACAGAAAGCCTTGTACATACGATTCCACATAATTTAACAAATATAGCATAGTTTTTGTATTTCTTTAATACATATCATTGCTCATTTCGGAGGACATGTTCACATATAATTATCAAATATAATCATATATATTGTTTTGTGTATATTTTGCATCATATCATTACAGCTAAACTGTTTAACGTAGTATAGCACGTGTTATGGTGTTTGATCTGTTTGTGATATTCGATTCATATTATACATTTATGCACATAGCGGTGTGGCTGACATCATGGCATAACCTTTGTATGTACAAGGTAGCAATACCGCTCATTAGAGTAAATGATATATTTCTTAATATTTATTATTCAAACACTTTAAAGGGACCTTTTTACGTTTTGTGAAATTGACAATATTGAAAACAAAATTTCAGATTCGCAAACTTTCGTTGTAGTTAAGGTTTTTTTTTGTAGGTATGATATGTTTGAGGAAACAGTAATACTGAACATTTACCAAGCGCCATTATATGCATCTTTTGGCGATTTAAAACGATTGAATAATTTGGAGAGTTCTTTTGTTATCGTTATATTTTGTGTCACTACGAGGATTGCTTATATAAAGTAACGAATGCATAATTTTATCCATGAGCACGGATGGCCGATTGGTCTAATCATTAGACTTTAACTCAAGGGGTCAGTGGTTCTTGCCCAGTTGAGGGTTACATTTTTTCTGTTATCTATTTTTGGCTTGTTTTTCATTGGAGCTCTTTAGATCCTATGTGTACAATCATCGATGTAAAGCACTTAAAGACAAACATAAACACATGACAAAATCTGTGAAAGGTCTCTTTAAACGGAATGGTTGGATAATTGAGACGTTTCATTTACCGCCAACCAATTATGGTTGGATAAAAAATAAGATTTCTATTAAGGGAAGAATCTTGACCTTAAAACTTGTGTTAACTGTAATTTTCAATGTATTTATGCGTATTAGAACACAAAAAATAAGTACGTCATGACGGTTCCGATACCTCATCGCTTTAATGTGTATTAATAGTCACCTATGAATGCTTACACATCTTTCTAAAATTATCAATATTAACAGCTGCCGAACAATAACTATGCCCGCGGTTGAATTATTTCCGTAACGTAGCTTTACCACAAAAGCCCACAGCCATCACGAATCGCCGTGTAAAAGATGTCATTTTTTCTAGAACTTATGACACCGTGATCACGATCACTTCCATTAACTAAACGGCTAGCAGTTGATAACACGATTTTGTGTCCTGATAATGATTATAAAGACCAAGTTTTCCTTTAAGGTAAGTAAATATTGGACTATATTAATGAATTAAACTATTAAACTATGATTAAAATACATACGCTATAATAGCTTGTAATTGAAACGTCTGTAAGTGAATATTTTTAGTTGGCTCTATTTAATGCGATGCAAGTTTTGTTAATGTTACATTTGACATTAAAATCAATGGTTTCTGAACATTTTTTCAAGACGATAGAGAATTACGCTTAGCGAAGGCGTTCGTTACACGGCTATCGTATCATAAACCGTGATTCGAGATTCACGACGTAATAATCAATTTGTGAAGTATTTGCAATGAGAAAAAAAGCAAACATTTCATAAACGTCGATATGAGGTAAATACAGGACAGGATATCACACTCGCTGTATTTTGTACAGATAAATACCATATGAACACACACTGATTTAGGTGTATAGGGACACATGGTTAATGTTTAACGCACCGAGTGTAATATAAACTATAAAGAACTGAAACTCCAGCTGCTGGAGCAGTATTGCATTCGCATTATATACAATTAGTTGGTCCTTTATTAAAGCAAGTGCCCAATTGCCAAAACAGTACGAACCAAACAAAATATATGTATTGGATGATTACAACGATCACGGTTGAGACGCAATGCATGTAATTGCATTAAAAAATAATTTAAAAAATAATGCATTTTAGTGCAACGTTCAAATTAAACATTAAATGATACACAGAAGCTTTGAAATAACTATTATACAATTTATCATGTGAATAGATTGATGCAAACCGTTACTGTTTTGTTTTTATTAACTTATCCCATTTGTGCCTAGTGGACTCTCCCATCCTTCTAAATTGGATCAATTTTTTTCCAAAATTAGGGATGTCTAGTATATTAAATTCTATATTTAGAATATTTCTTACAGAAATTCCTTTAAGCTAACAGCGCAGACCCTGATGAAACGCCGCATCATGCGGCGTCTCATCTGGGTCTACGCTGTTTGCCAAGGCCTTTTTTATAGACGCTAGGCATAAATGGGTTATGCAAACATTTATCGGAAGCCCTGAATTTGTCACAGTGATTTTCAGGCAAAACGACAAATTTAATCAAATGATTATACATGGGAAAAAAACATTTAATTGTTAGTTTCTTTACATCAACCGTTCCAAAGACTTTACCTTTGCTTTCATGTTTCTATGTGAACTGTTATTTTGATTCTATTATCCTGTTTAGTATTTGCTGTAGAGAAAAGACGACCGGACGTTCACACACATTTGTTTTCTGATATCTTTCTTAAGTTCCATTTTTCATATATTTGATTATTTTTAGTTGGTTCATAAATCTACATAGATTGGTCGTTGGAGTTGGTTTGCAGTATACACATTGCATACTTATATGTGCGACAAATATTAAGCTCATGTATTCCAAATTCCAAATCAATTTAGCATTATATTGTAACAAAATGCAGAAAATATCTTTAATCGCCGATTTTTACAATTGTGTTTGGAACAATGGAACTCTTCACAACGTGGTTACCCAATGTATAGTATACCAGTGGTTTGTATTGCAAAAAAAGAGCATTGCTAAGATGTAATTTTTTTCAAATATACAAACTATGATAATCGACAATGCCGAAATATTGTAACTCCAGTTAAGTGATAAGGAGATTTCTTCGTGATCTGTTGAGTAAATATCATGTTCGGTGTTAAAATACATTAAACAAAAATACATTAAGTGCTTAAAACTACATAAGAACGACCTTTAAACGGTACATTTAAAGAATATGGGATTCAATGCGGTTTGATGACCAGCTTCAATTCGACGTAGCACTGGGATGCCAGCATTTTAGATGATATGTTCTAATAAACTGCTTGTAAGATTTAAACGAAACCTCCCAGTTATGATCCATGGGTGCCCCTGATGATTAAATCCTAACGGTCCGCTTAATATGTAGATCTAGATCATCATTCTAAAATTTCATTGTAAACAAAATGCTCCTCAGAAACCGCGCCGGTCTTGGGCTTAATATGGGTGCCTAAGGTCATAAGTAGACCAAATATGTTCGAATCAAGCCCAGTGGCCATTATCATCGGGCCCATTGCTTTATATAAACTCTTGTTGGGAAACATTTTTATTGAATCTTCTCTGACACATCAATGCCAAGTGATTAAGTATTGTGTATGTAACATCAAATAGTGGGGATCATACTTCTGGGGTTGAACTTTGTCTAGCCTTTTAATGTTACGTTGCAACGGCTAATATTACAAAATATAGCGTAATTACTATAAAAAAAAAGCTTTGCATCACAAATAATACATCATTGGTATTTGGTATGTGACACCACGTTTTATGTTTTTTAAATACATCTGGACCAAGTTTCGATATGATGGTTTAAAAAAAAACGGTGTTACCCCAAATAATAAGATTAGTATTGACTGTGCAAAGGCGCTTAATTCAGTATTTTCATTTGTGTTTGCGTGTGTTGTTATGGCTACTGTCTAATTGTTGGGAAATAGGTTATTGGCATCATATAAAAGAACCTCTTAGAGGTGATTACAATTTGGTTTCTTCTGATACATTTGTGATTTGTGATTTTACTCTGTCTGTATTTTGGAATAGCTCAGAGCAAATTCGGCTTGGATCTCTATGCTGCCGGTTAAAGCATTAAATTTATTTTTGATAAGCAGTTAAATGCGGTTAGCCTAAAATAAATATTTTTTTATTTCAGTTTTGGCCACTGTGTTTCAAATTCAATGAATAAACTCGAGTATGACTGTGTTATATTTGTGAGTAAAATCTGGGATATGCTATTTTTATATTTCCAATGCGCCTAACACACTTTTATTCAATGTGTCCGTCATTATTGCATAAACTGTCCCACCATGTGTGGCTATTGCTCAGATACCATATATATATAATCCATTTCATTTACTTTGTCCAAGTTAATAATTATGCTCTTGGCTGTTCAGGCAAGGATCCTCAATAACGTCAACACAGTTAAGAGATCGATTCTTATTATCAAAGGATATTGTATTTCATTAAGTCTGTGATATTTACTTTTGATTAGAGTTTGCACGTGATTATCAGAAATTATTTGCCCTTAGGTTTCAATAAGCAGTTCTTAATTGATTGCAAGTACGAACACCCCGATGCTATGTTATAAATAGAGACAATATACACGTCTCAAAGATTGGTATTAAAATGGCTTCTTTGAAGCCTTTGTAAATCTTCCAGGAAATCCTAACGAACATTAATGAATCGAAACACTAGTTTTTATATATTTCACTATGTAACGTGCTAAAATGGTGAGTTTTTCAATCGAATTCCATTGGGGATGTTTTGTAAAAACAATTCAAATGCAATCAATAAGTTTAGCTGAATTATGCCAATGTATCTTTTCAAAGGTTACGAATATTTTTTACAGCTATGCAAGCGGAAAAATACCTTCGAAATGCAAAGTTTAGCAGGGGCAGACTTATAACCAATATAAGACAATTTTACTACATTTAAAGAATACAAAATTTTAATGGTCGAAGGCCGTAATCGTTAAGCGTCTAGGAAAAAAATGTCTGGTGTTTACTTTTCAAGAAAATAATGGGACAATATTCATTGAATAACATCATTTAAAATGAAACTACGCTACACAAACTAACAGTCACAGTCAAAACATATCGTCTAATTTCATGAAAAAGTATTTTCGATGATGCTTTATACACGATCATCTTGATTTGTCAGGTATAGTCAGGATGCATGTTCAATATGTTATTATTGTTAGTATGTCTGAATAAATTTGACCATTCAAGGTATATATACGTTTTTAGATCATGACAATCAACGCGATCAATAGATGCATTTTCCAAACATTCATGGTTTTGCAAGTACGTGTATATAATATATAAGGTCGTCTTCATACCTATTTATTTCACGTATATGGCAAATTTATGTGCATAATTTAGCAGTTGTATTGATTTAACGGTCCCTGAGTTTATTTCCTGTAATTCGATCGACTTTCTGGGAATGTTTGCAGTGCCCTAAGCCTAGAACTTCACGAATAATTATATTGGGCAACTGGTTATCTTCATCGGCTGATTCAATGTGAAATATTTTCCGTTTTCCTCATTGCCAATGATTAACTTTCGTTCAACATGTGCATCTGAAAGTCTTTAAATGTATGTAGTTGAAACAACTGTTTTAAATTCGATTCAGTGATTTATGATCTATACAATTATCCTAAATATTTTTATACATAAACAATGTCTTATTTAACAAACAGATGCATGAAAAGAGTACACAGGGAAAAGTAACTGTTGTTTAGATGATTAAAGCTTTAAACCTGTCATTTAAACTTCTCCATTGCCGTCAGTAAATCACGGCGACAAGATCTATTTGACATATACGATCGTATCATAATGACTTCTTTCTTTGAAGTAGCTTTTGAACGTTCCCTGTGTCCCTTTATAAAGAAGTCTTTTCGTGGAATGTGTTAGGAAATAAACCCGGAAATACATCTCAGACATATTTTCTTTCAACTCTTATTACAGGAAAAAGAACATGAAAAATGCTGGCACGTGGCATCAGCTAGATATATCGTATAATAAGATCAGAAAAAAAACACATGCTGATTGATGTTCGTGTGCTAGTGCACATAAGCAACACCGTCTCATAATTACGCAGAAAACAACTCAATGATTCTCATTTATTTATGTTTTAGCTATTATAAATTGAAGCGTGTTTAACCGATTATTTATTGATCAGCAATGCCAAATAAGCTCCGTCTACAGCCCCGTGCGCTAAATAAACGCTTGAAGACATATGTATAATTGTTTTATGTTCAGTATCTTTTTTGATAGCTGTTGTGAATAAAGTTGATAAAAATAAGTCTTTGCTGTGTCATGTTTTATTAACGATTCCTTAACGGTTATAAATAACAGCTGAGTGGTGCGCAGTGTGTGCGGCAGTCTGTCAGAGAACGGTAAGAACTCTTACATGATATTCCCTCTGAAATAAGCAGTAAAATACTTTGGTGACTGGAATCAACAAGTATGGTGCTTTTCTTTATAGAAAAATGAGTAACATTATTGGATTGCGAAATTGAACCTGCGAAGCTTAATTATAAAGCAATATTGCTATGTTACATAGATAATTAAATATACCAAAGATAAATTACATACCTCCAATACATTTATAAAAAAACGTAACTTCTTTGGACTCCATGTATAAGCCTTTAAGCGATGAGACATAATGACATTCAGGCTATGCGCATTTCCGTGCACTAAACAGGTATATTAATCAAGGATAATAAATCAATTGCAGGTTTCGATACATCAATAATCATTTCTTCTAGAGAAGATGATGGCATTCGACTTAGTGTCATATATTTACATCAAACATAATGATGTGAGCGAAAACAAGACGGTATCGTGTTAGAACATTGGTCCATCTGTGACATTAACTTTATACTCACGTGTAGGACTTGTCATGTGATATAACGCATATTCACATAAATTTGAATTATTGCATAATGCAAATAGCATGGTCGATCATTTTTCTGTGTCAAAGTAATACATTCCTTAGCAATTTTGTATTTTATGTATTTTTCGAATGTTTTATGGATAGTTTATTGTTTGGGTTAAAAGGTTTTTTCAGTACTAAACCGCTTTTTGTACTCACGGCATATCTGTGCGTGTTTTGAGGAACCAATTACACGATTTACCTATTATTGATGCGCATTGTATATTGCATAAAATCAACCTTTAATAAGCTTTTAATCCTGAGCATTTATTTGCTTTTCAACTTTTCAATCGATTTGTCGTTTGTTTTGCCCGTCTTTTCGAATTATTGAAAATTAAGATAGATGTTTTTTAACATGTGTACTACTTAAATGCGGTTTGGGGATACTTTCATTTGTCATATTGACATGTGAAGTTGCATATGTGTCATACATTTATAATACCAAATAATGATTTTTTTGCTATAAGAAGATATAAACAAGAGTATTTGGTCTGAAAATCTCTATCGCGAATGAAAAGGCAAATGTCGGAGGGATTTTATGCGGACAAATGCATGAATTGTTATATTCCATTCATATTGACCTTTTTTTTTGATCTCTTTAAAACTAGTTTAACCCGAGTTCTGGCTGTTAACGCAATTTGATTTCTTAAAAAGTTTATGGACCCCAATCCCCCCCCCCCCCAAAACAAAAACTTCTACTAAATAATCTTATGTTCAATAGTTTGTTGTATTTCTTATGAAGCACAATCGATCAATGTAGGACTGTAAATGGGTTTTGTTTGATCTAGTTCCCTAATAAAAAGATGAAAGCTGGCCGTACAAAATACACTCCTCTTCATACTGCTTCTGGAATCTTGCTTCAACTGATTTTACTTCAAATACAGTTTTTTTGTGTTTGTCTGTTGTTAATGAAATAACAATGATATTGAATTGCCTATCATTGTAAATTTCTATCTTGTTGCTGTTTGGTTATCTTTAAAAACGCATGCTAAGGTATCAACATATTTCTGATCTTGGCTACAGTGACATTTCCTTCATTCCTGCAAAAAACACTATTTATTAAATTGCCAAATCACACGTACCACACCAATTATTTTAAGTTAATACTACTCAAATCAAATTATATTCAGTCTTTGCGGATGTCATACTTCCCATTTGTATTTTCTAATAAAAAGACGAGTTCCTCATTTACAATGTGAGCGATTACTTCGACTCCTCAATGTTTCAATAATTCTGAAAAGAAACCGCGATATGCAGTTGTAACCGTTTCATAGTGGTTACATCTGCCTGCATATGAAAACCTGTCGTTTACGTTTACTTTCTTAAAATTAAATAAACATTACATTTTCTACTTGATAAAGCTAGTTACTCGTACATAAAACATGAAATGTTATCAGTTTTTTTCCATAGAGTTGTGCTAATTTGAAACAATGCGATAAAGACAAGTGCCAATTCAATGAGACTGAATTTTGGCGTCATACTTTTAATTTTTGTCTTATAAATAAATAGATCGTAATCAAGTATAAACACATGCCCACTGTATGACAAGACTGTAAACGTGTATGACCCGTGGTAATTATGTAATCAGTATGCTATCATACCAATAAGTTCAGTTATCCAGGACATCTGTATTCAAATGAAGAATTTCATCAAAGTAAGCTACTTGTAAAGAAAGCAATATTTAAGTATATATATGATTTGGCACGAGTTATCATATCATACCGTATTTTATCAAACGAGTTCAGGAATTTTGTTAGTAAGCGAGCCTTTGACAACGAGTGTCAGATCTTTTTTAGCTCATGCTTTTAAATGAGCAAATTAAATATATATTTACGCAAACATAATGATAAATTCCGAATGTTGGTTACATTTCGTGACGTCATTTGACGTTGCAACGTCATTTCAGCAAAATAACAAAACGCGATTAGTCAATCGAACGAAAACTAAGCCTATAACAACGCTTAAAAAGTTTATTATATTCGTAATGGTTATATTACATGGGAAACAGGGTATGGCATTTGATAAAGTTGAAAGTGAAAATGACTTTATTTAATACATTAAATACATAATATTGCTCTTGATGAGAAAATAGGGTTGTACAATAAACTTCTTAACTAATGTTCTATTGTTCTAGAAATCTGTTTAACATAACAATGACAGGTTATTTTAAAGCCCGTCCATAAGATACTTGATGATAAATTTTAACATATTAATTTTGCTCGCCTTTGGTATTATCGATGGTTGTCACCCTGTAAAGTTTAATAAGTGTCACCACATTTAGCACAACAAACTGTATAAGCCCAAGTAATATTTTTTGATATCCTTATGTCATATTTGATAGCAACTACATGCTCAACATAATTATTAACCGTTTTGGGTTTTATGTTACAAAATAAAAAAGCAAGGGAACACATTTGGTGTCGAGTTCTATTGTCTTAAACAATGCGTTATTCAATATAACAATTGAGTTCCATGTATTGGATCTTACAGGGATACATGTGTACTGCGTTGAAAATATTCACTGATTCAAATGCCCGTGATTCCCTTCGTAAAACATGAAATTTGTAGAACTTTGACGATGCAATAAATGTGTGCAAATTTCAATCTCTGATACGATACATATAATACAGGTGTTTGTAGAACGTGCGGTTCAATAGACAGCGACGTAAGTTGAACAGTCACCCGACCCATGAGTATAACCATGTATGTGTATTGCTTTTAGGTCTTTAATTATACATTAACTTTCATAAAAAGACAATATCAACTTATTTTTATTATGATAAATATATGATTAAAATGCTGTTTTTTGTAATAAGTTTCACGTTTTTTATTTGAATATCGGCAAAATGCCTTTGACCATTAACATACAAGTAAACACAGTATAGTAAAAGTGCATCAGTACAATACACCTCCAATCATGCAAATAAATACTAACTACACTGAGTATTAAACCATAATGTACAAGCGTGTCATTTTAACTACAAAAAGAGTAGATAAGAAAACTATAAATTATATATGTAGGGTAACATAAACTATGCTTTTAAGCAGCAGCAAATTCTTGTTAGTTTTCCTCACGGAGATTCATGGCATCGGTAATGAATCTGGCTACATTGTTAATGACTGTATTATTTATACAAGAGAGTATGTTTTCAAACAAAAAAAGTCGTTCGTCACAGCTTCGATATTAAGTCTGGACATCTTGCGATCTTTAAATTCGTTACTTATTCAAAACTAAGATTTGAAAGCATAAAAAAATTAACAAATCTACTTTACTTCAACTTTGAAACGTCTTAGCAGAAAGTGAACAACATTTTTTCCTTTGATCGCACATTTTATACACTAAACAGTATAATACTTGTAAATCACCATTCCTACTTCCTCATCGTCAGCCTTACTATCGACTCGTTACATCAACTCCTACAGAACTCGCTATCGGAAATGTGAAAAGGGTCTATTTCAAGGTAAATAGAAGTATAGATAAACGATAGAAAAAAAAATAGGCAATATCAATTTTTGTTTGCCTTTGTCATGTCTCTGCATGTCGCCTGATTTGTTTTGTATGACCACCATTGTAAGCGTGGTAGAAAAGAAATGATGAAACTCCGATACCATTATCGACGGTAATAAAGCGCTATTTACATAAACGTTTTTTTTGCAAGGCCACAGAAAGGAGACCCCAGGTTGGAGATTTATGCACGACTCTTAATGCATGTCATGCATATAGGAATACAATACATCAATACTAGTTTGTTTATGAATGTTGTATGGGTTTATACATATCAAAACAGTTTTTGATTTATTGTTCTTTTCTTGTACAACGCACGTCTCTATGCCTATGATATTAATAACAAACATTGTAAATGAACTGCCACACTTTATTGTATGGTACATATGTCTTGAAATCTATAACACATTTTCGTTTCCTTTTCAAAGATGTGTTTGATTTTTTCTAATAAGATGTCAAACGTCTTAAATAACTTCATCTGAAGTTGGTGTAATATATTATGGTTGTTTAAGTTTCCTACGTTGAACGTGTGCAACATAGATATAATTTATATTTAAAAAACGATTGTTATTGCTGAAAAGATCAATATATTGCTAAATCTAACATGGCCTGTTATTTGTTTATATGCTCACTTAAATTTTGATTTTCTTATTTTGTTGTCTTAACTTGAATTTGAATAAGCATTAATGTTTATTGTATTGAATCAACATAAAAGATGCCATAATGAATTTATTAGGTCATTTTTGTTCACAACTTCATATTCAAAAAGCATATTTTTCCATTGTTTGTTGAATCATTTCACATACGCTTACATCACAAATGTTGCCGTTTCTAACTACTGTGGGTATATTTGACTTCCAAGAAAACAATTCATGTTCACATTATTTAAACACCAAACGGACATGAACGACTTTTTCAGTTATATGTGACTAAGTTTGTTTAGCGGTACATATATAAAGATACTAGGTAAGTGTTGAATACTGATAATTTTATTTACAGAGTCTTAGAACAATTGAGCAAGAGCCTGAGAGAGTCATTCATTTGTGTGTGATTCGCAATTTAACTTATTTGCATTCGACATTAATCTGGTATTCTATTAAGTCTGCGTAAGTGTCTTTTTTAATATTGACAATTTACAACATTAGATGTATGATATACACGTCATCAAACGACGTCATGGAAACTAACAACCCATGACATTGATATAGCGAAAAATATAGCTTAGTTTAATACAACGGGCAGTAACATGTGTTTTGTCAATGCAGGATATATAGTGGAGTATAAAAATACATATCTACCCAACAATTGACCTATACCATGTTTGTTAAACCATACGCAATATTTTTCTATAATTATAAAACAAACATTTTGCATTTGTGAATGATAAAAGTTTGTCTGCAGACCAGAATTAAACAACATATAATTTATGATAGTTCTAATTGCAGTCGCTTCTACACATTCTTTTGACACTGACATCTTTAAGTAATTAATAAGATAACGTGCCCTAAATACATAAACTTTACGCAGGAGAAATAATTGCAAAATATTGAGCACTGAATAATGAAGATATAATTGAAGGTCTCAGCGGCTGTAAGTGGAAAGTATTTATTGTAATATATCGTTTTTTCTTTTAATTTAAAAAAAATGTCAAAGAAACTTACTATGGGATTTGTTGTGGTAAATCTTAGGATGGAATAAATAAGTTCCTATAAAAGCAGGTGGTTAGAATAATGTGAATGGTATGATTGATACAAAATATATTAATAATTGCATGTCAATGTCAGTAAGGTTGACTGTCTTTTGTGAACCTATGTAAAGATTTACTCTGATGTAGGCTTTTACTATAAATACACATTGTTTTGCGACTGACAAAAACTCTCAATGTGTTGGATTTGCAAATACAACAAGTTGTAAACGAAATTAAATTTTCGGAAAACATACACACATGTGGAAAACATTGATAATTAAGGAACGTTTGTACAACAATCCATCGCACAGGTGTTTTCAAATTACTACACACCACTGTTATTGAATGTACATTTACGAGAATATAAAAGTAAAACAAAGAGCTTTTGGCGTTAGGTTTTATGCGAAATATTTATGTCTCTTTCTTAAAGTTCGATGTGTCTTGACTTGTGCTCTACGTGTTAAAACAACTAAGGAAAGTACATTTTTTTCATCACACTGTTCCGTAAAGGAAACACAGTCCCGATGTAACACACATATACAAATACAACACACAAACATTCTTATGAAAATACAATGGGAGAATCAATAAATTAAGTGCCGCGTGATTACGGACCGGCTTCTGCTTAATTGGCAAATGACTCAGTTTATTTTATCGTTGGGAAATCTTTACTGCAAGCACACGATGAGGACTTTTATTTGAATAACAGTTAACTTGTTCGACCAATACAGTCGAGGAACAGATTTTCAAATTGTGTAACCCCAAAAAACTCATTCATACATATTAAACGGACATTTAAATTTAATTTTGAAAGGAATAACGGAAACCAGAAAATCAATCGTCTGCTGTCTTTACATTTAGTGAAATCTTACTTGCATTTGCTCCTGCTGAAGCGAGTCCATTGTATTTATATACAACATATCTTATAATTCACGTTTTTATTAAGTCGTTAATACCGATGAAAAAGTGGTGCCTTTTGAGGCGGTAATTCCAGATTTAATAATTGTGTATGTTTTGTGTATAATTTATTTTATTGGTAATTTCCCTTCACTAAAATAATAGCGGATGTTTCTATGCCTAGCTCACCAAACAAAATAATATTACGTTTCATGTTTTCAATATTGTATTAAATGTATCGTCTTATAAGGCATAGGCAATCGATAACTTAGTCCAATAAAAGATAATTAGCAAATGGTAGCAGGAATTCATCCAAAATGTTTGCTGTGGCTAAAGGTGTACTTTTATGTTTATGCAATCTTGAATCTTGCAACATAGCTCGTTTGTTCTAATAGACAGCGAGCCTTCAAGCGAGTTGATACGATCGCATTACGTTATTTTCAAAGCACCTAACACGCTGGTGAATAAAATTACAAAAACGGTAACTAGTGTTTAGTAGAAGTAGTACTTAAATGAAACGAAACATAAAAGGATTCCTTTGCAAATAATTTATTCTGTATATCAGAATACTCATTCTAGTTCAAAGGCTAGTTCTCTACTTGGAAAGCAATTTGGTTCGTCAACACATACTAGGAAACGTGTCGTTATCGGCGTACACTTTCTCGTTTTAAATTTCAAAGATGTAAACACTATTAGATTTTAAGAACCATATAACGAGTTTGAATTAGTTAATTCACTCATCTTAATCATAATCATATGCTCGTTCAAGATTGCGACAATCAATTCTTGACTTTTAAATAGTATTATACTTTCTTTGAAATTTTACTTCTAAGCCGTTGAACATAAGCCTGTTATAAAAACGAGCAAAACAGTTTAGTATGTGATAAATCGCTACTATCTGTTACTAGACACCGTAAAGATACATACCTGTTATTATTTAAACAAATGTAAAGTTGTAAAACCTTAAACCCAAGCTATTCTTTATTTTTGAATTATAACTATATGCATAAATAGATGAATTACCTGTTGTATCTTCGACCTTACATTGGGAAATAATCATAAACATACACACGCCGGTAGTTTCAATATGGTTTAGATTTCAGTTTAACATATATATTTGACTCACGACATATGTATATGGTTTCGTTTAATATACTTGAATATTTATGGTTTTCGTGTATCTAGTATTGATTCAAGTATTAGAACAAAGTCTATAGATTTAATTACAATTTTGCACACTTTCCAATTGAATCTATATGTATTGATTAACAAGTATTTCATTTCAAGAAGTGTGGCTTTAACAAATATAGTCAAGTTGTTTTGTTTGTTTTTTAAAAATATAACTTTCCATTTCGGAGGATATTTTAACATAGAAATATCATGCTTATATATTGTTTTCTGTACACTTTGTATCATATCATAACAGCTAACTGTTTACGTAGTATAGCACGTGTAATAGTGTTTGATCTGTTTGTGATATTTGATTCATATAATAAATGTATGTACATAGTGGTGTGGCTGGCATCATAGCATCACCTTTGTATGTACAATATGGCAATAACGTGAATTAGATTAAATGAAATCATTCTTAATATATTAATTCAAACCCTTTTTTGTGACCTTTTCACGTTTTGATAAATTGACAAAAAAGTTTCAGATTCGAACATTTTCGTTGTAGTTATGATATTTGTGAGGAAACAGTCATACTGAACATTTACCATGCTCTAAACTATCCATTATATGCATCTTTTGACGATTTAACAACCTGAAAAGTATAAACCGTTGTCACGCGAAACGATTGAATTATTTGGAGATTTCTGTTGTTGTCGTTATATAATGTGACACTACGAGGAATGCTAATATGAAGTTAAAAATACAAGACCAAGTGGTCTTAGCATTAGACTTTAACTCAAGGGGTCAGTGGTTCGAGCCAAGTTTAAGGTTATTTTTTTTTCTTTTATTGTATTATCGGTTTTTACTCGAGCTTTTAAGATATTATGTGTACAATCATCGATATAAAGCATAAAATGCCAAACTTGAATAAATGACAAAATCGGTGAAAACGTCACTTTATCGGCAATGGTTTGATAATTGAGACGTTTGGGTTACCACCAATCAAATATGGTTGGATAAAAAAATAATATTTCTATTAAGGCAAGAATCTTGACCTAAAAACTTATATTGGCTATAAATTTCATTTTATTTATTTATTTATTTATTTTATATTTGCCTATTTAAGCACAAGAAATAAGCACGTCATGACGGTTCCGATACCTCACCGCTTTAATGTGTATTAATTGTATCAACTATCAATGTTTACACATCTTTCGTGGAATTAACATATTAAGAGTGGCCGAACAATAACTATGCTCGCGAACTATTTCCGTAACGTAGCTTAACTACAAGAGCCCACGGCTGTCACGAATATCCGTGTAAAATATGTCATTTTTACTTTGTCGCTTAGCGACCAGCTAATGTCCTTGCTGAAAAACTCAAGTCGGTTCGCCTTATCTACGGAGAGCCTACTAACGCCACACACGCCGTATCCGTGCGAGAAAGAGTTGTATAATTTGTGCAACAGGTTTGAGTTCTCCAACTATATTCATTCACAAATTGAAACATTATATGAATATCGTGTTAAATGTAATAGTTTCAAGCGGAGCTTTTATAGAAAAGAATTAATAAACAAGGATTGTATTATACGTGTCGCGGAAGAGATTGTTTATGAATGATTAAAATAGTCCGATTTCTGCTGCGTCTTCGTGACGTAGTATTTTTTGTACAGCTCATTCATAAATCTGAGGCTATTAATAGATGCGGCTGTCGATAAACAAGGGAGAGTACCTTGCTCACACATACACCTCAATGACGTAGTACAGGTCATTCATAATCTTAGGCTATTAATGGGTTCGGTAAAACAACGCAAATAGTTACGTTTGTTTATATTCTCAATTAATAAAACGTTGAAAACGAGTTCAACAATAACTTTAGCGATACGATAGACAACAACAAAAATGCTTCATAATCGCTTAAACCGAATATAACAAACATTTAATTAATACAAATATATACAAATGGTCTGTTTCGTAACCTCTTCCATGCTTCTACAGCGGGGATTTCTGGGAAACGTTCTTTTGTTCTCAACAGATATCGGCGCTCTTTTGTATTTACGTATGCTAACAACGCATAAGTAGAAGGTTAGTAGAAGGTTAAGTTTGTTTATATTCACAGTTCTCAATTTATAAACCTTTGGACATTAGTTCACCAACTACTACAGGCATACTTTAGACAACCTCAAAAATGCTTTATAATCGCTAAAACCGAAAACAACTAAATATAACAAGAAATATCTTTTAAAAATGTAGTCGGCGTATACGCAGACTTGGAAATAAAGTTTGCAATTTACTTTTCTAAATAAATAAATAAAAAGAAAACAAAAGTTTAACTATTGTGTAAGTGTATTTGTCACTTGTAAGTTGCATATCCAACGCATGAAATGTGTGTAAGCATTGTCAAAGCACACATTAGTGTAAGCAAATACCTATAGAATATAATGTAATCTATAGGTCTTTGGTGTAAGTAGATACAAAATATACTAGGGGAGTCCTCATTATATGTTTCCTCACATGCCTTATTATGATTATATTTCTTCACTATCGACAAATCAGTATGTTAATATTTGATTTAAACGCAGTTTTTCGACACATTTAAATCACACCTTCATAGCCGCGTCATTCGAAAATGGGTCTTTTGCGTTTCGGCCAGCGTTTGTTAAACCCAACATGTGCATTTGCGCAGTCAGGTCAGAGGCGTTGCTGTTCGCTATATCACTCAATCACTCAATATGTTATGATATCACTATGTATCTCCTGACCAGACTGAGAGATGCGCAGGCTGAGTGGGCTATATATATGATGGGCGCATATGGAATAAGACCCATTTTCGCATGACGAGGGTCATTAAAAATCTCATTGCGAATGGTAAATGGCACATTTGAGCACAATGCTTTTTGATACAAAATTGAATCTAAAATGGAAAACTTGTTAATAATGGCAGCCTATCCAGACGTTCAGGAACGATTTCCAGACGTGCTTACCAAGTACGGCAAATATTGTGGTTGGATAATTAAACGAGTTCCTCTTATCGTGACACTACTATTTCGGTAATGATTGTTTTCTTAATTTGAAAGCAGAACTGAAATTCTGCGAGATGGATTTTAACGCGTAATTGTAACTGGGCCACAATTTGTGTCGTTTAAACATACAGAGAGTACCGGTAGTCCGGAGTCCCTTACACTGAACCGTGCTACATCCTTTGCACTGAGCACAGACACAGTGATGCAGCCAAAGTTCAGAGGTTGTATCTCGAATCAGCCAATGAAATATTCGAAAATATTCATGCGTGTCTGTTGGCGTAATGTAAAAGTCAGTAATATGAAAAGCTAAGTAAAACAGCTACGCCGAAAAAAGCGCATTAGTGCTCTATACCTTTGTATAGGTCAGAGTTGTTGACAATGTGTGACCTGCTCGGGTAACACGTTATGCATAAACAACAATGTACGGGTCAACAGGGCTGTCTTTATGACTACCTAATTCGTGAGTAAAAATTATTGCTCGCAGATTATTTTTTTATTTATTTTCATCAATTATCTTATTGTTTTTGAATTTGTATATGGTGTCAAAAATCAAAAGTTTTGTACAGGAAATTTTATTCATGAAATTATATTCTTAGTGAGATAGGTTTGCGATATTCCAACAATAATCATTTAATATGATGGTGATTGTAATGTGTCTTTATATTCAGTTCTATTTTTTCATCATACTTTATATGCTTTCACAACGTCCAAAAAGAGCGGTGTTGTTGTTATTTTGTCTAAGTTATCTCTATTAAATAAATAGGATGACAAAAAGTGCACACAAAGCTCGACCCGTGCATTATGACACACTATTGATAAATTTGTTCATTGCAAACTTGCGATTAATTTTGAAACAAGAGATGCGTTTGTCAGAAAACCAATGCCCCCTATTGCGCCGCTTTGAAGCCATATATTTGACCTTTGACCTTGACGGATGACCTTCACCTTGACATTTCACCACTCAAAATGTGCAGCTCCATGAGATACACATGCATACCAATTATCAAGTTGCTATCTTCAATAATGCAAAAGTGATTGCAAAACTTTAACCGAGCTTTTACACAATGAATGAATAACAGACAAACAGACAGGCCAAAAACAATATACTCCCGATCTTTCGATCCGGGGGCATAACAATGAATTGCGTCTAAAATTTTGCAATAGCGAACAACTTCAGTGGTGCATTTAGCGCTTTGATTTCTAGATGTTATGTGATCCGATCACTTCCATTAACTTAACGGCCAGAAGTTTATAACACGATTGTGTTTACTGATAATGTTTCTTAAGTTCAAGTTTTTCTTTTAGGTTAGTAAATGTCGGACTATACTGATGAATACGCATATTCTTTAATCATAATGAAATAGTTGTTTTCAATTTCGGAACATTGCCATTTATTTACAGTTTACTAAACAAATTCATTTAAATGACGATTAAAATGTATACGCTTTAATATCTTGTAATAGAAACTACAGTAAGTGAATATTATTTAGTTGGCTCTTATTTATGCGATGCAAGTTTTGTTGATGTTAAGTTGAACATTAACATCAATGGTTTCTGAATTTTTTTTCAAGACAACAGAGAATTACGCTCAGCGTAGGCATTTGTTTAACGGCTATCGTTTCATCTACCGTGACTGTAGATTCACAACGTAATAATTAATGTGTGAGGTATATGCAATGAGATAAAATAAACATTTCAAGAACGTCGATATGAGGTAAATACAGTACAGTATATCACATTCGCTGTATTTTGTACAGATGAATACCACATGAAGACACAATGATTTAGGTCTCAAGGACAACATGGTTGATATTTAACGCACCGAGTGCAATATATGTATAGGATGAATACAACGATCATGGGCGAGACGAAATGCATGTAATAGCATTTAAAAATGAATTGAAAAATAATGCAATTTGGTGCAACGTCTAAATTAAAACATTGAAAGATACACAGTAGCTTTGAAATAATTATTATACAATTTATCACATGAACAGATTGATGCAAACCGATACTGATTTATTTTGTTATTAACTTGAGCAAAACTATATCGGAAGCCCTTAATCGGTCAAATTGATTAACAGGCTTAACGACAAATTTAATTAAAATATTATTTAAGTACAAAACATTTAATAATTAGTTTTTTTACATCAAACATTCCAAAGACTTGACCCGTTGGAGTTGGTTTGCAGTTAACATATCGCATACTTATATGTTCGACTATTATTCCACATATTTAGCACATGTATCTGAGTAGCTGTCAGAGAACTGTACCTTGCGGAACTCCATGTTTTATTTTACCGAAGTTCAAAACCAAAATAGCATTATATTGTAACAAAATGCTGAAACATATTTATACGCCAGTTTTTACAATTTTGTTAGGAACAAGGGAACTCTTCGCAACGTGTTGCCTCATGTATAGAATATCAGATGCAAATTGTTTCAAATATACAAACTATGCAAATCGACATTCCGAAATGTTGTAACTTCAGTAACGTGATAAGGAGATTTATTCGTTATCCGTTGAGCCAATATCACGTAGGGTAAAACAAAATATATAAAGCGATTACAACTACCTAAGAACGACTTTAAAACAGTACATATAAAGAATCGGGGCTGTAATGCGGTTTGATGACCATCTCGATCTAGCACAGGTATTACAACATGTAAGACGATATTTACTAACAACTGTTTGTCTGATTTACACGATCCCTCCCAGTAATGATCCATGGGTACGCCTGATGTTTAAATCATACCGACCCACTTAATATGTAGATCATAATTATTAAATTGTAAAATTGTAAAAAATTAATACTGAAAACAAAATGCCCCTCAAAAACCGCGCCGGTCTAGGGCTTTCTATGGGTGCCTTACATCATAAGATCAAATATATTCGAATCAACCCCCATAGTCAAAACAGGCCATTATCATCGGTTCCACTGCTTTATATAAACTCGTGTTGGTAAACATTTTAATTAAATCTTCTCTGAAACATCAAGGCCAAGTGATTTAATATTGTGTTTGTAACATCATAAAGTGGGGATCTATAATGTTGTTCAGATCATACTTTTGGGGTTACAATTTGTCTAGCCTTTTAATGTTAAGTTGCAAGGGCTAATATTAAAAAATATAGCGTAATATCTAACAAAATTTCTTTGCATCACAAATAATTCATCATTGGTAGTTGGTATGTGACACCCCGTTTAATGTTTTGTAAAAACATCTGGACCAATTTTGAGATTTGATGTTTTGTTTCAAAGGTGTTACTCCAAATAAAAGACTTAGCATTGTCTGTTTATCCCAGTATTTTCCTTTGTGTTTGTGTGTGTGTTGTAATGGCTTCTGTTTAGTTGTTGGGAAATATGTCATTGGCATCATAATAAAGGACTTCGTGGAATAGCTCAGAACAAAGTCGGTTTGGATCTCTATGCTGCCGGTAAAAGCAGTAAATGTATTTTGAAGACGCAGATATATGCGGTAAGCCCAAAATGATTCACTGTCAATGTTTATTTGTTTCTTTTATGATTTCAGTGTTGCTCACTGTGTTTCAAATCCAATGACTCAACTCGAGTTTGATTGTGTTATAGTTATGAACAAAGTCTTTGATATGCTTTATTTACCTTTCCAATGCACCAAACACACTTGTATTCAGTGTGCCTGTCATTATTGAGTCAACTGTCTTACCATGTGTGAAAATTGCTTAGATACCAAACATATATTATATTCGCTTAGTATAATTAATAGCTGCTGTACTTTGCCAAAGTTAGTAATTATGTTCTTTGCTGTTCATGCAAGGATCCTCAATAACGTCAATACAGCTAAGAGATCAATCGTTATTATCAAAGGATATTGCAATTCATTAAGTATATTATATTTACGTTTGATAAGATTTTGCACATGATTATCAGAACTTGTTTTCCCTTAGGTTTCAATTAGCAGATCTAAATTGACTGCAAAGACGAAAACCCCGATGGTATGTTATAAATGAGACAATATACACGCCTAATAGATTGGTATTAAAATGGCTTCTTTGAAGCCTTTGTAAATGTTCCAGGAAATCCTAACGACCAATCATGAATTGAAACACTTTTTATCATATATTTCACTATGTAACGTGCTAAAATGGCGAGTGTTTATCGAATTATATTTGGGATGTATTGACAAATCAATACAATTGCCATTAATAAGTTTACCAGAATTAGGCAAAATTAACAATTATCAATTTAGGTTACTTATATTGTTTACAGCTATGCAAGCGGAAAAAAACCTTTGAAATGCACATTTTAGCAGGAGTAGACTTATAACCTATGTGAGGCATTTTGACTACAAGTACAGTAATTGTAATGGTCGAAAGCCTTAATAGTATTAGGCGTCCAGGAAAAATAATGTCGGGTTTTTTCCTTTTTTCAAAAATTATGGGACAATATTCTTTAAATAACAGCATTCAAAATGAAACTACGCTACACAAACTAACAGTCACAGTCAAAACATATCGTCTAATTTCGTGGAAAAGTATTTTCGATGATGTTTTATACACGATCATCTTGATTCGTCAGGTATAGTCAGGATGAATGTTCAATATGTTATAATTGTAAGTATTTCCGCATAAATTTGATCTTTCAAGTTATATATACGTGTTTAGATCATGACAATCAACGCAATCAATAGATGCATTTTCCAAACATTCATGGTTTTGCCAGTACGTGAAGATAATATATAAGGTTGTCTTCATACCTATTTATTCACGCGTATGGTTTATTGTTGTATTGATTTAACGGTGATTTAAGTTTTTTTCCTTTCATTCGATCGACTTTCTGGGAATGTCTGCAGTGCCCTAAGCCAAGAACTTCACAACTAATTATATTAGGCAACTTGTTATCTTCATCTGCTGATTCAATGTGAAATATGTTCCGTTTTTCTCTAAGCCAATCATTAACTTTCGTTCAATGAGTGTATCTAAAATGCCTTTAATATTTGAAGTTAAAACAACTAGTTTAAATTCAATTCAGTTAATTCAGTTAATAATAATCTATACAATACTCGAAAAATACATTTTTAAATCATCTATGTCTTTAAAATACATCTGCATGAAGAGCGTACATAGGGAAAATTAATTCTTGTTCAGTCGAATAAGGCTGTACAAATTTCATTATATCTGCTCCATTCCCGTCAGTATTTAATGGAGAAAAGAGCTGTTTGACATTAAATATCGTATCACAATGACGTCTTTCTTTGAAGTAGCTTTATAACGTTCCCTGTGTTGGTGTCCTTTTTAAAAAAAGTCGTCTTGCGGTATATGTACGGGAATATATCTTGAAATACATCTCAGATTTTCTATCAACTCTTTATACATGGAAAACATACAAGATGTAGGCACGTAGCATCAACTAGATATATCGAATAATCATATCAGAAAAACACACATGCTCATTGATGTTCGTGCGCTAGTTTACATAAGCAACACCGTCGTATAATTACGCAGAAAACAACTCAGGGATACTCACTTATTAAGGTTTTATCTATTATACATTGAGGTGTGTTAAACCGATGATTTATTGATCAGCAATGCCTAATTCGCTCCGTCTACAGCCCGGTGCACTAAACGCTTCAAGACATCGGAATAATTGTGTTATGTTCAGTTCCTTTTTAGGTAGCTGTCGTGAATGAAGATGATTAAAATCAGCCCTTGCTGATTAGTGTTTTATTTAATACAGCTGATGGGTGTGCGATATGTGTAGCAGTCTTCAAGATAATGTAGTGAACTCTCTTACATGATATTCCTTCTGAAATAGACTGTAAATTATTTTGTTGAATGGTATCAACAATTATAATTCTGTTCTTTCCAGAAAAATGAGATTATTGAATTATGAAATAGAACTTGCGAAGCTTAATTGTAAAGCAATATTGCTATCTTACTTAGATAATTAAATATACTAAAGATAAATTACATACCTCCAATACATTTATAAAAAAGCGTAACTTATTTGGACTCCATGTATAAGCCTTTAAGCGATGAGAAACAATGACATTCAGGCTATGCTCGTTTTCGTCCACTAAACAGGTATATTAATAAAGGATCATAAATCAAGGGCGGGTTACGATACATCAATAACCATTCCTTCTATGCAAAGATGATGGCGTTTGACTTAGTGTCATATATTTACATCAAACATAAAGATGTGAGCGAAAACAAGACAGTATCGTGTCAAAAAGAGTGGTCCATCTGTGACATCAACTTCATACTCGCGCGTAGGGCCTGTCATGTGATATAACGCATATTCACATTAAGTTGAATTATTGCATATTTCAAAAAGAATGATCGATAATTTTATAATAATGTTTATTTCTGATTGCGTACAATCAAATAGTGTACCTTTTCCTCTCTGAACGCAGGCCAGAACTGGGCCAACAGGATCATCGCATTCACCTCCACCATGAACATAAACGTATTTTCGTGCAAGGCCTACGTCATAGAAAGGGGACTCCATGGCGCAGATTTATGCACGATTCCTTATGTATGTCATCGAACATTGAAAATAAACTGCCACAATTTATTGTAATACGAATGTGTCTTGAATTCTATACCACATTTGGGGTTTTCTTTTCACAGATTTGTTATGTTTTCTTCAAATATTGAAATCGTCTTATATAACTATCATCTGAAATTGGTGTAAAATATTTTGATTGTTGAAGTAACATCTAGGTTTCCATCGTTCAACTTGTGCAACATAGATATACGAAGAAAAGATCAATATACTGCAGTTGTTTAATTTTAGTAGTCTTAACTTTAATTTGCTGATGTAACAATGCATGTTTTATGTAAGTATTGAATCAAAATAAAACATACCAGATTACATTGAGAGGGTATTTTTGTTCACAACTACATATTCGAATAGCATGTTTTTTTTCTTTGTGTGTGGAATCCTTTTACATACTCTTACATCAAAGATGCTGCCGTTTTTAAGTACTATTTGACTTTAAATACACCCATTGATGTTCACAACACCGAACGGCCGTGTACGAGGACAGTTTTTAATATAAAGAAGTGAAATCCCAGCTGCTGGAGCACTATTGCATTTTTATTTAAGTTTAATGTGACTTCGTTGGTTAAGCGGTACATATATAATGAATACTAGGTCAGTGTTAAATACTGATAAGTTCATTCACCGAGGCTTAGACAAATTGAGCAAGAGCCTAAAAGAGTGATCCATTTTTGTGTGAATCGCAAATAAACTTTGCATTTAAGTCTCCGTAAGTGTCTTTCTTAATATTAACATTTAACAACATCAGATGTATGATATAAACGTACAACATTCAATGACGTCATGAACACTAAAAAACAAAGACATTGATTTAGCGAGAAATATACCTTAGTTTAATACAACGGGCAGTAACATGTGTTTTGTCAGTGCAGGCTAGATAGTGGAATATACAAAATACTCAACAGCTGACCTTAATCATATTGTTTTTACCATACGCAATATATTTCTATAATTATAAAACTAAACTTTTGCATTTGTGGAATGATAAATGTTTGGCTGTAGACCAGAAATAAACAAACATATGATTTATGATAGATATAATGGCATTGTTTTGATACTGACATCTTTAAGTAGTTAATAACGTGCCCTTAATAAATCAATTTCAGCAGGAGAAATAAATGCAGAATATAAAGCACTCAACAATGAAGACATACTTGAAGGTCTCAGCGGCTGTAAGTGGAAAGTATTAATAGTAATAAATCATTTCTCTTTTAATTAAACAAAAATCTCAAAAGAAACTTACTTTGAAATGTGTTGTGGTAACTGTCTGGAAGAAAATTAATTAGTTCCTTCTAATTCAGTTGGTTAGAACATGGTTGAGTGGTATGAGTGATACAAAATATATTAATAATTGTTTGTCAATAGAAGTCCGTACGGTGGATTGTCTTTTGGGTACCTATATAACGATTTACACCGATGTAGGCTTTTTTTACAAATAATTTGTTGAAGTTGTTTTTCGTCTGACAAATACTATTAGTGTGTTGATTATGCGGATACACAAAGTTGAAAAAGAAATTATATTTTCGAGAAAAATACACACATGTGGACAACCATAGATGATTAAGGTACGTATGTTCAATAATCCAACGCACATGTGTTTTCACATTACTACACACCACTGGTATTGAATATGACATTCACTAGAGTTTTAAAGTAAAACAAAGAGCTTTTTAGGTTAATGTTTCGGCGTAATGTATCTTTCTCTCTCAATATCCTTTAAGTTTGATGTGTCTTTTATTGTGTTCCGCGTGTTACAAACAACTACGGAAGGTATTTTTGTATTGCATCACACTGTGCCGTTAAGAAAACAAAGTCCCGAAATAGCACACAAAAACAAATAATATACATATACAAAAGGGTGCTCCAGAAAATTGAAAGTATCAGAATATTGTTCTTCAACCCTCCACTATATGATGCTAATAAAAGAAAAAAACTGTAAAACAAATTTGACGAAACAATTACAACAATCAAGACTTGCTCAACGCTTTTTAAGTTTGTAATACAAGCTGCATTGAATATATCGCATATGCTGATAGAAGCCATTACCCGATTTTGCACATCGTAATGTAAATGCTAGTACGTTACCAGTAATTTTCTTGCGAATTTTGAAAGTTAAATTAATTGATGTCATAATTCGATAATTGCAACTACGGTTATAATAACTTATTATTTATTTATGACTTTTGTTAAAGAATATAAAAATAAACCTGCATTTTTCTTCCTTTATTGCCAATCTATACGGTTATTTGTATAGTATCCTAATAACACATACGATTGTTGGTATTCAGATTCTGATTGATATTCCTAGTTTTATTTTGTAGTATATGCGCTTCTTAATTCATACTGTTTTATTGTGGTGGGTGGATAACAGTTATCTTAAGCAGCACATGATGAGCTAACCGATTGAAATCAGAAATGTATGATTTCTTGAATATTCCATCGTGTACTCATTTCCAACATAAATCTTAATTAAAACATGATAATTTATATGACGGTACATTTGTAAAAGAAATTTTATTAAGTCATTAATATCGTACTATACATAATAATTATTATTTCATATATCTAATATTGTCACCAGAACAAAGAATTTTGGAACCATGCAATTTAAATTGTATAAGGATTAAAAGGAAAAGGGAAGATGATAGGTTCAATAATAAAAGAGAGGGAGAATATTTAATACATTTGTAATTTGAAAGAACTAATTCTATACACACATATAAGAGTAACATCGTCATTGAATACGACATCTTCTGAAGGAAAAGAACACAGCAACACAATTTACTACATAATAGAAGTAGTAGAGGTGGCAGTGGTAGTGGCAGCATAGCAATATCTACTACAAATAAAATGTGATATCCGGATACTATTGGGATAACCATAACCTTCGGCCATATCGGCATAAATATAAAGTCTTAATGTATTCTGTTAGCAAAAGTCATTGATAAATAATGGGATATTATTCCCGTAAGTGCAATAATATAACTTTTTAGAAAATCACTGGCAAAGTACTAGCGTTTCTGCAACATTATAATATACAATATCGGGTAATGGCTTCTATCAGCATATGCCTATATAATCGCTTCCGCTTGTATTAACAACTTTAAAGGCGTTGAGCAAGTCCTACATGTTGTTATTTTAAGCCACAGTTTTGTTTCCAGCTTTTCTCTAACTACCACCATGTAATGGAGGATTGGAAAACAATAACCTTTTATATAATAAAAACACTTTCATATTTTTGGGAGCAACCTAACATACATCCATACCAAAATACAATCGCAGAATTAATAAATTAAATGGCACGTGTTTACGGACAAGGCTTCTGCTTCATTGTCATATGACTCGGTAGATTGCATCGTTGGGAAATCTATAACTGTAATAACACGATGAGGACTTTTATTTGAATAACAACTGAAGTGTGCGGTATGATTGGTCAATCCCTGTTGTGAACGCTCATAATGTATTTTTATGCTGGGATAAATTGTAATATAATCGATTGGAAAATATAATTATGATCCTCTTTTTCCAGTATTTAAATTGAATAGCAGATCTGGAAATAAAAATTGTAAAACTAAATTGTAAGGCAAGACAGTCATCTAATTTAGATAACTGAATACATGCAAGACAATAACTACCAAAATCAAGTTGAGTATCAAACAGCAAACTTGTTCGACAAATACAGCCGAATAACGTATTCTCCATCGTGTAACCAACTGCTTTACAAAAAATGCATTCATTCATAGTAAAACGGATATTTAAAATAAAATTGTGATTAAGTAATTGAAACCCGAAAATAAACCGTCTGAAGTCTTTACATTTAGAGAAATGTAACATAACCTCTTGTGGTAACAAGCAGTAGCTCCTGTTGAAGCGATTAGAGTCCATTGTATTTGTATACGAAATATTTTACAATTCACGTTTTTATTAAGTCGTCAATAACGATGAAAAAGTTTTGCCTTTTAAGGCGGTAATCCCAGATTTAATACGTGTGTATGTTTTGTGTATTACACATTCTATTGATAATGTTTCTTCACTGAAAATAAAAGCATGTTTCAATGCCTTGCTCACCTAACAAAAGAATCTTACGCTTCATGTTTTCAATATTGTATTAAATGTATCGTCTTGTAATGCATATGCAATCGGACTTACTCAAATAAAATATACTCAGCAAATGGTAGCAGGAATCCGAAATGTTTACTGTGTCCTGTGGCTCAAAGTGTACTTACATGTGAATGCAATCATGAATCTTGCAACCAAGTTCGTTTGTTCTAATAGAAAGCGAGCCTTCAATCCAATTTCTACGATCGTATTACGTTATTTTCAAAACACCTAAAACGTCGATGAATCAAATAGCAAAATGATCATTGGTGTTCAGAATATGTAATAAAAAAAATAAACGGAACATAAAAGGTTTCCATTGCAGATAATTTCTTCTGTATATCAGAATATTCATTATTTTTCAAAGGCATGTTCTTTTTATTGGGAAATCAATTTGGTTCATTAAAACATACTAGGAAACGAATCGGTATCGGCGAACACTAACTCGTTTTAAATTTCAAAAATGTAAACACTATCAGATTTATAGAACCATATAATGAGTGTTAATTGATTTCACTCTCCTTAATCATATTTGTATGTTGGTTTGAGATTGCGACACTAAATTGTAAATACTATATACTATTTTTGAACTTTTACCTTCAATGCGTTTAAAATTGTTTAAATAAGAGAGGAACAATTAAGCATGTGATAAATCGCTACTCTCTGTTACTAGACATCGTAAAGATAAATACCAGGTATTATTTAAACAAATGTGTAATTGTAAAACCTTATTATACACCCAAGCTATTCTTTATTTTTGAATTATAACTTTATACATAAATAGATGAATTACCTGTTGTAACCTCGACCTTACAATTGGAAATAAACATAAACGTACACACATAGTTGTTTGTTTTAATAGGGTTTATATTTCAGCTTAATATATATATTTGACTCACGACGGATGTATATGGCTTCCTTTAATATTCTTGAAAATTTATGGTTTTAATGAATCTAGTATTGATTCAAGTATTAGGACAAAGTCCCATTAAATGATTTGATTCATTACTCATAGCTTTCTATTTATATGTATATCTACCTAAATGTGTCTTAAATAATGAAAAGGTAGTTTAAAAGAAAATATGTGAATGTATATTATGTGTGTATGTTTTATATTCTTTCGACCTGTGGCCTGTATTAACTTACATAAATTTGCTCAAGTTTGAGTTTTAGTTCATCATCCGATGTTTGACAACAACAAATTCTAATAAACAGATACATAAATATAGTAAATGTATGTATGCATTTACGTTTTGAAACTGCCATTAACAATACATCGTTATTGCATTAAACAAATGTAATATAGTACGTAACACAATGTTATCGTTTTAATGTGTTCGATTTTTTTCTTAGCATACATGTTCACAATCATCCTTTAGGAGAGTTCTTGACGTTGGAACCCTGGTAAGTTATCAATATGTATTAAATGTATCATCCATAAACGTTTCAGCGAGGATACATAAGGAAATTCAGGCCATGGTCATTTCCGTGCCCTAAACAGGACAATAAATCAAAAATAAAGAATAAAGTAGGAAGAAAATATACACCTTCATTACATACCTACACCGAACAAAAATATGTTGGCGGTAACAAGAATGTCGTGCTACAATGCATGAGATTAACTTGACAATCATGTTTAGGGCAAGTTATGTGGAATGATGAATATTCGCATTGAATTTCATTATGCCACATGGCAACCATAATTGTCTATAAATGTCGCTGTGTCCATGCAATACATGTCATAGCAATAGTGTGTTGTACATGTTCTTCCAATCTTACAAGGATACTGATATTTTTGGATTATAACATATTATTGAGATCCTTTTCATTTAGAAAAGTCCCAATAAGTTTTTTATCTTATGGATTTTCTATGATTTCAAGAGAATTGCCGCTCATGCTACCCGTGTAATCTGAGTACCTAAATGCAAAAATGACGGCTTTTTTGTAACTTTCCTTTTTCTCAGATTTACCTTTTTATTAAATGTAGACGCACTTTTGTCATGATATCACAATTTTTTAGTTGCCTTTAGGGTTGTTCAATACAAAATCATTGCGTGTTTCTCAATGACTCATTCAAAAGTATCGCCTATTGTTGTCAAGGTGAAGACAGGTAGATTGTTAATATGCATCTCTTTAACATTTCTTACTGTTGATTTAATACGAATGTTGTTAATATTGATAGATTAATTGTGTCTTATCTAGATGCTGTATGATTTTTTTATAGCATGGCAAATAATAATGTTTAACTTTAAAACACTTAAAAGCTTCTTAATAATGTCTAGTCTAGAACTTATCAGAATATATTCTATGCAAATGTCAGTGTAACTTAAATTTGTCATATGTCATTCATTATTATGTACTGTGATATTATATAATGTGATATAAACCGTTGTCTCCTATGTCATACAATATTGTAACTTAAGGACCACAATGTAAATAAGGGTTTAATTGCAAACCCTTATTCTGCAATCCTTTTGCATAAAATGAGGATTGACATGGCGTTGTTTATATATGCAGGTTGTTGTTTTTTTGTTTTTTTTTAATTATTTTTTGTTGTGTGTATATAACATGCTGCCATGTAAATCTATGCATGTTATGTCGAAATAAATTTATCTATCTTTTTCTGGTATTAAGGACATTAAGAAGTTAAAATAAAGCGTTCAACGGCGTTGTATGTTTTCTTACTATATTCTATTCGTGTCTTTACCATTCTGGAACATTATCTTTGGGACCAGGTTCAAAGATGAATGTTAAAAGTGCTTTTATTGCGACACTTGGCTTTTGGCGACATTTGACAGCCGAAACACAGTCTCCTGAAGTCGACTTTATACAAAATGTATACATTTCTTTGCAATGAGATGACATCCTTTTTGTATTGCAATTTCAAGACGAGGTCATATGTATCTTCAGATTGATACGAGGCTTGCACATCTTAACAAAAAACTAATAATAATTAGCCGTTTTAGTAAGAGACCATAGAGTTATTAGATTCAGTATAATCTTAGCTAAATTATATTTGCAAACGTGGCTCTGCTAATCGTCAAACATCTTGTATCACACCGATCATAAAATCATAATGCGTTCTTGTACAAAAATCAACAAGAATCTTCGATAAGTTTTTTTGTTGATACAATATATCTTCTGAAACGCAGCTTTCATTCATGATTCCACAACTGGTAAGACGCATGTAAGACATTCTTAAGGCATACTTTGTCCGCTAGTATGTTATTTACATGTTCCTGGAACAAAACCTGGTGTCCGAAGGGGATAAAATTTGTTGTAATATTAGTTGATGAATTAAGAAATATGCAATATGCCGATGGCAATATTCAAGAATAGTTCCGGTATCTTATATTTATATTACATGTAAATTTATTATTTAATCTGTTGATTGTTATGTGTGGTGTTATTCAATAAGAGTTGGCATTGTTCTCTATGGTTTAAGCAATTCGTCGATTGCCTAATAAAATGGAATGTGTAATTACAATATAAGAGTTGTCTTTGATTTTAAATATTCCTATATTGACATTTATGAACCTACGTAGAACTTTCCATCAAAGAATATATATACAAATTAAAAGATTATTGTTCATACACGAACGTTATAGACCCATGTATACAATACGTCAACTGATTTTGTTCTTGAAATATTGTTGATTTGGACACGTGTTGCATAAGGCATGCATATTTAATTGAAGTAGACAAAAATATGTCGTTCAGTTCTTTTATTTTACAAAGCAAAATCAATATATTTGCCTTAAAATCAATATCCACGATACCTGGAAAATAAAAATACACTAATCATGAAGGGAACATATGTGGGGTAATTTGTTATCGATGACAGTATTTATGACACTAAGCATTTATCTTTGAATCAAATTAAATTAACGACGAGTAAGTACAATGTACGTGTTCACAAAACCCATATAAAATGGTAGCTGTCTTGCGAATAAGCTTCTGATTGACATAAAAGAAGGGATACACATCCCAACAGCATAATATTATTATTATTATCGGGCTATTTTTCATGACAACAATCAGGGAGCACATGTATTCAGCTTAGGAAGGAAGTCATGCAACATCCAATCTTAAATGAATAAATAGTGTGATTTCGGAACAGTCTGATGTCTGCAACATTGTAACACTTATAGACACATTGCAGATCCAGGGCTTTTGAAAATGTGAAATCTTAAAGTAACTCTTACATAATGTACTCTAACCGAGCGTGATGGTATGATTGTAAAATCAACCAATAAATTGTATCCACCATTTAAACACATGTATGACAAAAACTCCACTTGAAGCGAGGTCCATGTGTCAGCTCTTTTTTAATTAACGTTAAATTTATAGAACGTTTTGACAGTATTGAATTACTGAGCTTGTTAAACGTTAACTGAATGCACATTTTCATTAGATCTTGTATAAGATACTTATGATCAAAGAATTTGCGAGGAAACCTTTCAATCAAACATCATTTGAATATCTAAACAAAACGCGTATGTTTTTTTACATCTGTCGAAAATAATGATTTATTTTGCGTCAATTAATCAGAGGCTAATACAGTCAGTTTCACCGAAACACGTATCGGTTTGTATCAATCGCGCTTTGGTATACTGTAAAACGTAGTTACTCAGCACAATACTTATTTTAGGCTATTGTACATTAATATAGTGCTCTTTATTTGCTTTAATTTCAGATGAAATCGCATGAATTGTGTTTTCTTGTGGTGCGTTTTATTCATCCTATATATATATATATATATATATATATATATATATATATTACTGGTGCGTGAAGCATTTACCTTTTAATCCTTCGACCTTATCACCTACAAATGAATGGTCGTGTGTTCATTCGTTATTTATCTGTACTCAATACAGCGCATGCGTTTCTTTGTACTTTATTAGCCTCTAATCGACTTTCTTGAAATGTTTCTTGTCTCCAATTGCAAATACTTCACAAATAGATTTACAAATTCGTGAATCTAAAATCTGTTTAATGAAAGCGTTTAATGAAACGATAACGGTTTTACAAACTCCTACGCTTAGAGAAGGTTGTTCTCTGTCGTTAAGAAAACATGCTCAGGAAACATTGATGTTTCTTTGTAACGCAACACAAACAACCAATGCCTCTCATGTATTAAGACCAACGCAGGATATCACATTACTAAAGTTTCAATTACAAGCCATTCAAGCGCGTGTATCTGAGAAAACTATTCATTTGTATAGTTATTATGTCCAACTATTAAAAATATATGGCATATATGTTTCAAAATTCAAAACAAATGTTTATGATGATATATGTAAGTGCTTATACATTAGTGAAGTCCGACATTTACTAACCTATTACGAATACTGGAACTTATGAATCATTCTCAGAAAACAAGTTATTGTTTGCACCTGCTATCCGTTAAGTCATTTCAAGGTATCACAAGATAAGTATTGATGCAAAGCATCAAAGGGCGTCGGGAATTGCAGCGCAAAAGGCACTCAATGAAGTTAGATGGAACGATTTTTGTTCTACTGTAAATATTAATATATTGGCCGATTATTTTTAACAAAATAGAAAAAGATACTGGTATAACCATTATCTATGATTTTGTGTTATAACTCCCAAATAACCATTAATTATGATGTTGTGTTATAAACTCCAAATAACCATTATCTATGATTTTGTGTGGTAACCCACAAATATTTCATAGTTCATTTGATTTACATTGGTTTCCTTTTTATTTTACTGGCATCCGTGTGCAGTTTTCATTAATGGACCAGAATTGTGTAGGTTTTTAAAAATCTGCTTCATCTTGTAAGCGTAATTTCATATGTTTATCAACTTCAAAGGGAGATGATTCTGAACTTATTCTTACGTTGCTCATAAACGATAGGGTTGAGAACTTATTGATATGAAACACTGTAGAAGTAATAATGTGTTTACGACCCCCCCCCCCCACCCTCTCACACATATATTTCATGGGCAGAATAAAAACAAAAAATGGTAACAATAAAACAGCATATTTATTTAAACTAAAATGTCTACATCAAAACAAAAAGTTAACATAAAACACAAATAAAATAATGTGATTCTACTGGAACTCGAACCTTCGGCCTCTCACATTTGAAGCGAGCGTGTAACCATTACACTACGGAACCGCTTGAAAAAATCACCTTCTAACTAAGATATTAATAAGTGACTTTAGTGTAACGGTTATCAATAAAGCAATAAACCGTGTAATCGCTGTCGTCTTGTAAAATTGAAGAAAGTACGCGTTAACCAAAACTCGAACAAAAAAGTCTGCGCTATTAATAGACAAACCACAAAATAAATATATTTTGATTATGTTTTGTTTTTATACAAAACCAGAACGTTTCACCGGTTCGCATATTTTCCCAGTCCCTGTGATCTTTTATTTTTGCCGAGTCCCTGTGATCAGTTATTAATTAAAAGTATTAGCTTTGCATAATTGGCAATAAAGTTTGTAGTAAATGTAAAAGGCACATATGCAGTACTTATTTACACTAATTTACACAAAAATCACCACTATGCAAGATATTCTGACAACAAAAATATATACATTGATCCGTAAAATAACTTCTCCTCCCATTAGCGAAAAAAAAGTATTACATACGAGTCGCCGCACTTCAGTGCGACGCCAATGATTATAATGCCATAACTTACACATGCAATGATATATTTTACAATCAATTTATCCATTTGCATCTGTCGAAAAGCAACATATTCGAACGCAGGTATTATTATGGAAGGTCCATATATTTCCATTCCGCGGTAACTTCGTAGGTATTCATTGTATGAACAATACATATACATTTAAGCGACGAGAAATCAGGTCTTAAACAACGTAATAATGCCCTGTGTTCTGAATAGGTATATAAACGAAATTAAAAACAAATTGAATGCAAATAGTAATAAGTGAAAATTTCGTTTCAGGGCCAAGGATGTTGGTTTTGTAGAAACCTTTAGGTTTGTGGTAACTGAAACGTCTAAATATAAGCAACATCGCTGCTGTAAAGTGTAAATTTCAATAATGTATTGACACCCAATCACATTTAATTTAATACGCTATATATGGTTATATGAATATTTCTGATCATAACATTTAATATAATTGGCATCTGTGCTGTTTTGTAATGAAATAGGGTGAACAAATGATGCCAGTCACACCTCCTATTACATACATTTAATACACGAATTGAATATAAAAACTATTCCAAACGCCGTAGCACATGCTATGCTGTTTTAATCATCTAAGCTGTTATGATGTGATACAAAAGATACAGAACATAATCAATATGATTGTAACGGGCGAGCATTACCTTTGAAAAGAGTACAATTTAATGAAAATACAGTGATCACGCCGGGTATGCGGATACTTTAATAACAGATGGCACTTCGATACCAGATAACAACAAAAGCCACGCGCGAGAGTTGATTTCTTCAGCTTTTTTGCATTTATGTTCTGTTCATTTGGTTTTCAGACACGTAACATTGTTTGGTCTATTAATAGTATAGTACTTCGTATTGCGGAGCAAGAAAGTCGTGCAGAAAAAACAGTGGATTATAAAAAAAGAGATAACATTTCATCGATGATCGTCATGAATTCGATGATCAGTACGTATTTCAACATAATAAAAATACTAGGGAAATAAATCAAGAACGTGCCAACTAATCGATTTAAAAGATCAATATGTCAATTAATGTCATAGCATGTTTAATTTTAGTTGAATAATATATTTGAGGAAATTCAAATGTTTTAAGAATCGGATGCCAAATTTTCATGGACAATTCTTTTACCGATCATCTCAAAGACAATGGCACTTCGATTCCAGATAACTCGACACTTTTTACCGGATATAAAACACTCTATTTAGTGAATCAGAAATGCAGCATTCGCTGTGGAATACTGCTAAAGTAAGCAGGCAATAAATACAAAAGTATGTTCTGACGTACATTAAAAACGAATTACCGAAACATGTCCTTATCCCTTTGGAATATGATAATAAAAGGGATGGGAAGTGTAAAGGGAAGTGTTTCCCATAAGTAGAGCTCAATATAAAGGGAGTTTTCCTATCTCTTTTAAATTTTGTGGCTACGCATTAGTATCGTCTCCATGATGCGATTCTAATGAGCACCAATAACAAAGGATTTTATGAGGTGTATCGGCCGCTTTAAGACCCCTGCTCCACTTATCTAGAGCCTTGCTATAAGTTCAATTGAACACAGTCGTCTTGATCCACATGATCCGTTGTATTTTCAATTATGTTAATCTCAACTTAACAAGAGTGCCATGGTGGCCCTGTATCATTCCACTGTTTTTTATTCGAAAAAAGAGTGCAGTGCGCATGGGTTCAAATGTACTCAAGCATGTGACTTTCTCTTTCTATCCCTGGTCCCACTGGGCGCTTAAAGTTGGAAAGGTTAGCACTTTTATATAAGAAAAACGTTACTACGGTGTTAACTAAACAGACTAAAAAGCCCGGGAATTGTCGCACAGTTCCTTTGCTTATAACGTAGGTACATTTATCTCTCCAAAAGATATTGTCGTTCTTTCTATTTCACATATTTTAGATGATGAAGATCAAATCTAGGCATGTTCTACAAGATAAATGAAAGTTCCTTCATTCAATCATGGTAGATAACTATAAGATGTCACTACATACCAAATTTGGTAGCCCTAGGCCCAATGGTTATGGATAGGAAGATTTTTCAAGTTTGCACTTAAGAGGATTTATATAAGCATATGTTCAGTTTTGTGAACCCCAGGGCAGGGTCAAATTTGAGCCCAGGGGAATAGTTGAACAGATTTGGTAGAGGACTATTAGCTGTCACTACATGCCAAATTTAGTAGCCCTAGGCTCTATAATTAATCAACAAGATGTTTAAAGTTTGCACAAAATAGGCCTAATTTAAGCATATGTTCATTTTTTGTGGTTCCCGGGGCAGGGTCAAATTTGACCAAAACTTGGTAGAGAACTTTAAGATTTTAATACATACCAAATTTGGTAGAAATAGGCCCAATGGTTATGAACAAGAAGTTTTTAAAGTTTGCACAAAATAGGCCAAATATAAGCACATGTTCAATTATGTGAACCCAGGGGAACGGTCAAATTTGATACCAGGGGCTTAATTTGAACAAACTTGGTAGAAGACTATTAGATGCCACTACATACCAAATTTGGTAGCCCTATGTCATACGGTAATGGACAAAAAGTTTTTTAAAGTTTGCAAAAAATAGGCCCAATATAAGCATATGTTCAATTTTGTGACCCCAGGGGAACGGTCAAATTTGATCCCAGAGGCTTAATTTGAACAATCTTGGTAGAGGACTGTTAGATGCCACTACATACCAAATGTGGTAGCCCTATGCTATACAAGAATTTGTTAAGTTTGCACAAAATAGGCCCAATATTAGCATATGTTCAATTTTGTGACCCCATGGGAATGGTCAAATTTAATCCCAGGGGCTTAATTTGAACAAACTTGGTAGAGGACTATTAGATGTCATTACATACCAAATTTGGTAGCCCTATGCCATACGGTTATGGGCAAGTAGATTTTTAAAGTTTGCACAAAATAGACCTTATATAAGCATATGTTCATTTTTGTGACCCCCGGGGCTGGGTCAAATTTGACCCCAGGGGCATAATTTGAACAAAACAAGTAGAGAACTATTAAATGTAACTACATACCAAATGTGGTAGCACTAGGCCCAATTGTTATGGACAAAAAAAATTAAAGTTTGCACAAAATAGGCTTTATATAAGCATATGTTCAATTTATTGACTCCCGGGGCGGGGTCAAATTTGACCCCAGGGGCATAATTTGAACAAATTTGAAAGAGGTTCACCCCTGGAACATGTGTGAGAAGTTTTATCAGAATTGGACTTGTAGTGTAGGAGAAGAAGATGTTTAAAGAAAAAAGTTAACGCACGCACGCACGGACGCACGCACGAAGGCACGTGCGCACGAGTGACACAGGACCATGACATAAGCCTCGCTGGCCTCTGGCCAGTGTAGCTAAAAACAAGTATATTATTTAGACAATTATTTTCGGTCGTCACTTGAAATATATTACTTCAGACATAAGCATTGGAATCTTATTTAAAATTTGCGCTTAATTATATAAATTAATAGTAATACGATTTTTGAAAACGAACAACGTCATTGGTTATATTTTACATGTGGATGCAATTACGCTATGCGTAGATTCCCAATGTGTCGGGCTTGACAATGCAAATTGGTTCGTACTTCAAAATGTTTGGCAAGAATAGCCATAATATACATAAATGCATAAATATATTCAGGTAGAAGATAAAACTTCTTAAGATGTTAACGGACGACTTATGACCCAGTGTTCAGGGAAAAACATTAAAGCGCCTTTGAACGCACATCTCGAGTATGAAAAGGGCGCTATATAGATGTGGTATTAAAAAAAACAAAAACAAAAAAACTCGGTTATCAGACTGCCCAATTTGTTGAAAGTCTCTGTTATCCGAAGTGCCCTATATCGGGAATCAAAGTATCCGCAACTTCATGAATGCCACCTATTAAAACATGCTCTATCTTCGTTTATATTTCATCGAATACTATCAAACTTTCAGTATTTGAAGCACAGTGATAAATCTACATGCTAGAATATCAAACAACTTCTTGCAATATTTCCAAATAGTTTTATTGTGTTGAAATGTTTACTGTTTATCCAGTTGATGCTGTTTTCCGGCCGAATTTTCTATTTTTTGGGGAAAAATATACCATTTTTCCGTGATGTTTTTCTTTGCAATAGGAAAGGATATACCATTTATAAACTCGACCATGCGCCTTGTCTAAAAAACTAATTTTTATGATATACCTTAAAAAAATAAACTGATGAACTTACAACTCGCGCGTTGCATTTGTTGTCATCTGGTATCGAAGTGCCATCTGTAATCAAAGTATCCGCATACCCAGCGTGGTGATATTTATAAAAGAAATTTTATGAAAAACATAAACTATATTTGTTGAATGACATGGAAACTATATACAAGGCTTTGTTATCTGTCATTTAATATTCATTAGTACAACCTGTTCCTCGAAATATTCAATATATGCTAATTATAAAAGATATTTCTTTAGGTTTCTAAGAAAATCCCGATGTAATTGATACGTATTTTTTAAATCGTAAATCAGGAAGTTACAGTTCAATTGCCCCCAACAATTTAGTAGTTAATTGACTGCTTAATTGAAATACATTATATTTTAATTTAATGCTATGGTGTTATATCTTATGTTCACTTAAATGCATTATGAATTAATATTGATCAACTGTAAGGTAAGGGATTCTTAACCAAGTTAAAGCCCACAGTGTTATGTTTTGCATTGATCATTTCAATCCTAGGACATCGACGTTTAAATTAGCTGTTTGCATAGTACATATTTTATGTTGTCTAGCTGGTAAATAATTGGTCACTTTGTCTAAATATAGAGCCACGAAGGACCACGAGGTAATTATAAGGCTTGTTTTCTGCTCATTAATTTAAGTTTTATTTTATTTCTTAATCTGGCTGCAATGTTAATGACTGTATTATTTTGACAAGAGAGTATGTTTTCAAACAAAATCACGTCGTTCGTCACAGCTTCGTTATCAAGTCTTGACATGTTGCGATCTTTAAATTCATTGCGTATTAAAACTAAGCTTTGAAAGCATAACCAAATAGACAAATCTAGTTTACGTCAATTGTGAAACGTCTTAGTTGAAATTGAACAACATTTTGTACTTTGATTGCACATTTAATACACTCAACAGTATCACTGTATAAAGACTATTCTTACTTCCTCATCGTCAGCCTTACTATCGACTCGTTACATCAATTCCTACATAACACGCTATCGGAAATATCAAAAGGGTCTATTTCAACGTAAATAGATTTATAAATAAATGATAGCAAAACAGAGGCAATATCAATTTTTGTTTGCCTTTTTCATGTTACCTGATTTGTTTTGTATGACCACCCTTGTAAGCGTGGTCGAAAAGAAATAATGAAACTCCAAAACCATTATCGACGGAAATAAAGTGCTATTAAAATAAACGTCTTTTTGAAAGGCCTGGTCACAGAAATAGGGCTACAGGTAGCAGATTTATGCACGAATCATAATGTATGTCATTAATATAGGCATACAATAAGTCAACCGTAGTTTGTTTATGAATGAAGTTGGGGTAATAAATTATGGCTTTTGAAGATGCCACCGCTGAACTTGATCAACATAGATATACGAAGAAATAATTCATGTTAAAATTATTGTTTTTGCTGAAACGATCGATATATTGCTGATGTTTAATCTAATAGCCTGTTATTTGTTTATATGCTCACTTAAATTTCGTTTTACTTTTTTAGTTGTCTTAACTTGAATTTGCTGAGGTAAGCATTAATATTAAATGTATTGAATCAACGTAAAAGATACCAGATTGAATTGATTGGTTCATTTTTGGTCACAACTACATATTCAAAAAGCATGTTATTTCATTGTTTGTTGAATTCTTTCACATACGCTTACATCACAAGTTTTGCCGTTTTTTTAAGTATTATGGGTATTTTTGACTTCCAAGACAATAATTCATGTTTTTATTTTTTCAACACCAAACGGTCATGAACGAGTTTACGAAAGTTCATTTTATATCAAACGGTTCCGTTGAGGAAACAAAGTCCCGATATAGCATACAAATACAAATACAATACACAATCATTCATACGAAAAAAACAATGGTACAATCAATAAATTAAGTGGCGTGTGATTACGGACCGGCTTCTGCTTTATTGTCATATGACTCAGTTTATTTAATCGTTTATCGTTTTATCGTTGGGAAATCTTTACTGCAATAAGACGATGAGGACTTTTATTTAAATTACAGCTGAAGTACGCGGTATGGATGGTCAATCCCTGTGTGAACGCTTATAAGATATTTGTGCTGGAATAAACTGTAATATAATCGATTGGAAAATATTATTATGATCCCCTTCTTTCCAGTATTTTAATTGAATAGCAGATCTGGAAATAGACATTGTAAATCTAAATTGTATGGCTAGACTGTTATCTAATTTAAATAATTGAATACATGCAAGTATTACCAAAATCAAGTTGAATATCAAAACGTTAACTTGTTCGACCAATACAGTCGAAGAACAGATCCTAAATTGTGTAACCAACTGCTTTACAAAAATCTCATTCATACCTAGTAAACGGACATTTAAATTTAATTTTGAAAGGAATAATGGAAACCCGAAAATAAATCGTCTGCTTTTTTTTATTTAGTGAAATTTTACTTAACGTCTTGTGCTAACAAGCATTAGCTCCTGCTGAGGCGAGTCCATTGTATTGTATTGTATTACTAGTATATATAAAATATCTTATAATTCACGTTTGTACTAAGTCGTTATTACCGATGAAAAAATCGTGTCTTTTGAAGTGGTAAATACAGATTTAATAATTGTGTATGTTTTGCGTATTATTTATGCTATTGGTAATTTTCATCACTAAAATAATAGCGGATGTTTCAATGCCTAGCTCACCTTACAAAAGAATCTTACGTTTCATGTTTTCAACATTGTATATAATTTATCGTCTTGTAAGGCATAGGCAATCGGTAACTTACTCCAATAAAAGATATTTAGCAAATGGAAACTGGAATTCATCCGAAATGTTTTCTGTGTCCTGTGGCTAAAAGTGTACTTATATGTTTATGCAATCCTGAATCTTGCAACATAGTTCGTTTGTTCTGATAGACAGCGAGTCTTCAAGCGAGTTTATACGATCGTATTATGTTATTTTCAAAACACCTAACACGTCGATGAATCAAATAACAAAACCGATAACTAGTGTTCAGTAGAAGTATTAAACAATTAAACGGAACATTAAAGGATTCCATGGCAAATATTTTATTCTGTATATCATATACTCATTCCTGTTCAAAAGCATGTTCTCTATTTGGAAATCCATTTGGTTCATAAACACATACTAGAAAACGTGCCTGTATCGACGTACACATGCCCGTTTTAAATTTCAAAAACGTGAACACTAAAAGATTCTTAGAACAATTGTTCTACGAGTGTTAATTAATTCACTGATTTCACTGTCATAAATCATATTCATATGTTTGTTTTAAATTGGTACATAAAATTGTAAATACTATATACTATCTTTGAACTTTTACATTCAATGCGTTTAAAATGAGACTGTTATTAATACGAGAAGAACAGTAAAGCATGTGATAAATCGCCACTCTCTGTTACTAGACACCGTAAAGATACAAACCAGGTATAAATTTAACAAATGTGTAATTGTAAAACCTTATTATTCACCCAAGCTATTCTTTATTTTTGAATTATAACTATAAACATAAATAAATGAACTACCTATCGACCTTACATTGGGAAATAAACATAAACATACACACGTCGCCGTTAGTTTCTATAGGGTTTAGATTTCAGCTTAACATATATATTTGACTCACGACAGATGTATATTGTTTCGTTTAATATACTTGAAGATTTATGGTTTTAATGTATCTAGTATCGATTCATGTATTAGGACAAGCACCATTAAATGATTTGATTAATTACTCATAACTTTGTATTTATATGTTTATCTACCTTATTGTATGATAAATAATGAAAAAAGTAGTTAAAAGGAAACTATTTGAATGTATATTGTTCGTGTATGTGTTGTATTATTTCGACCTGTGACCTCTATTAACTTAAAAAATTGCTCAAGTTTGAGTTTCATTTCATCATCCAATGTTTGAGAACAATAATTTCTAATAAACAGATACATAAATAAAATAAATGTATGTATACATTTACGCTTAGACACTGTCATGAACAATACATCTCTATTGCCTTAAACAAATTTAATACAGTACGCAACAAAATGTAATCGTTTTAAGGAGTTCGATTTTTTTCTTACCATACATTTTCACAATCATCCTTTAGAAGTGTTCTTGACGTTGGAACCCTGGTAAGTTATCAATCTGTATTAAATGTATCATCAATAACCGTTTAAGCGCGGAGACATAAGGAAATTCAGCCAAGGCTCATTTCCGTGCAAAAGGACAATAAATCAAGGATAAAGAATAAAGTTTGAAGAAAATAGACCAAGAACCATATCTTATAAGGGCAGTTAATGGTGTTCGAATAAGTGGACACCTTCGTTACATACCTCCACCGAACAAAAAATGTTGGTGGCAACAGGAATGTCGTGCTACAGAAAACTTGTCAATGTATGAGATTAAATTGGCAATCATGTTTATGGCAAGTTATATAATGATTACTCGCATATGGTTTCATTATGACACAATGCAAACATCATAGTCCATCATTTTCGCTGTGTCCATGCAATAAAGGGCATAGCAATAGTGTGTTGTACATATTCTGCCAATCTTACAAGGATACTGATGTTTTGTTTATTATAACATATTATTGAGATCCATTTCATTTAGAAACGTCCCAATAAGTTTTTTATCTTATGGATTTTATATGATTTTAAGAACATGGTCGCTCGTGCTGCTCGTGTAGCCGGAGTAGCCAAATGCAAGGAAGACGGCTTTTTGAGAAATTTCTTTTTGTCAGATTTACCTTTTATTACATGTAGACGAACTTTTGTCATGATATTACAATTTGTTAGTTTCCTTTAGGGTTGTACAATACCAAATCAAGGCGTGTCCCTCAATGACTCATTCAAAAGTATCGCCTATTGTTGTCTTCTGGTATAAAAAACATTTAGAAATTGCAATAAAGCGTTGCATGTTTTCTTACTATATTCTATTCGTGTCTGCACCATTGTGGAACCTTATATTTGGGACTACGTTAACAGATGAATGTTATGAGTGCTATTATTGCGACACTCGGTTGTTGGCAACATTTGACAGCCGAAACACAGTCTTCTGAGGTCGACTTTATACAAATACATTTCTTTGCAATGTGATAACATGTATTTTGTAATGTAATTGCAAGAAGAGGACATATGTATATTAAGATTGATACGAGGCTTTCACATCTTATCTTATGATAATCTTATGATAATACTTGGTCGTTTTAGCAAGGGACCAAGGGTAATAAGATTAAGTATAATCTTACCTAAATTATATTTTTGAAACGCGGCTCCGCTTATCGTCAAAACATGTTTTATCACAACACTCATCAAATCATAATGCGTTCTTGTAGAAAAATCCACACAGATCCTCGATCCGAAATTTTTGTTCGAACAATATCACTTTTGAAACACAGCTTTAGTTCATGATTTTGCAACTGGTGAGACTCAGGTAAAACTTTCTTCATGCAAACTTTGCCATCTTGTATGTAATTTAAATGTTCCTGGAACTAAACGTGGTGTCCGAGGTGATAAGATTTGTTGTAATATTAGTTGATGAATTTAAAAATATACAATTGGCCGATAACGATATTCAAGAATAGTTTCGGTATCTTTAATTTATTTTACATGGCAGTTTATTATTGAATTTATTAATGTCTGCTGTGGTGTTATTGAATATACGTTTAGTAGGCATTGTAAGAAAAAGCAAAGCGAATAGAAACGAGGTCGATTAAGTCATCTTTCTCTATCGGCGTTACCAAAAGACAAAACGTTCGTATCATATTCTCTGAAAAACTAGTAGCAGGATAACGACATTTCTTTTTGTCTGTGATGCGCTTGTAACAAATTGCAAGCCATGGGTTCTACCACAATTAAGGTGCACTTGTATTATTATTATACAAATAACATAATAACTATACAAATGAATAGTTTTCTCAGATACACGCGCTTGAATGGCTTGTAATTGAAACTTTAGTAGGGTGATATCCTGCGTTGGTCTTAATACATGAGAGGCATTGGTTGTTTGTGTTGCGTTACAAAGAAACATCAATGTTTCCTGAACATGTTTTCTTAACGACGAAGAACAACCTTCTCTAAGCGTAGGAGTTTGTAAAACCGTTATCGTTTCATTAAGCGCGTTCATTAAACAGATTCTAGATTCACGAATTTGTAAATCTATTTGTGAAGTATTTGCAATTGGAGACAAGAAACAGTTCAAGAACGTCGATTAGAGGCTAATAACGTACAAAGAAACGCGTGCGCTGTATTGAGTACAGATAAATAAGGAATTAACACACGACCATTCATTTGAAGGTGATAAGGTCAAAGGATTAACACCTTTTCCGATATGTTTACATATCCTGTTTAAACAGTGCTTTAAATGTATTTATCGTTATCAACTATATTATATTGCGAATATTATATCCGATATCAATCAATTTTTTTGGTACTTCCAGACTGAACCATCTGAGTCCCAGCAGCGTTGACACAGGCCATTACCGTCAAGTTTGACGATTTGGCGCTTCCTTTGCTGAAAACGGATCGTTCTCCTTTGTCAGCATACACCTTCACAGGGTTATGCTCCATGCTGAACCCCGTTTCATCGCAGTTCCAGATTCGTTCCGGATGCGCAGCAAAATTACCCTCTGCGATAACGGCATCGAGCTGGTCGAAGTATTTATTTAGAACTTCTGGATTTAACATGCGTGCTTACACAGATGTAAGTTTCTCTGGTTTTCGGAGAACTTTCTCTGGATACCACCGTATTTAACCCTCGAACCAGTCCTTTCCTCCATGAAAACGTGTATAGCTGGTTTTGAGCTGTGTTTTTGTACAGAGCACATGCGTACGTCGAAGAATTTGTCGCCGGCTGAGTCCAACGTCTTATTTAGCCGCCATTATATAATGTGCCGGTAATAATTTGTTGTACCATTACGGTGACAAAAATATACCTTGTTCGCGTTTAAATAGTATACAAATTGCCTGCGTTATCACGCACTGTCGTGAGGGGCTACTCTGTTCAGTATTAAGTCACACAAGCTTACGTGGTATCATTATCGGACAGGATAGCTCCTGATCAGACAAACCATTTCTATAATAGTTTTCCGTACACCAAATCATTCCATTTTCCTTAGAGTGTATGCATAATAGCAAAGCTTACTGCAGCCTAAAATTGATTCGTTTCTTGCATTGACATTCTGGTCATGAATACGGCTGCTGATTATTGACTTACGACATTGTCCGTTCAAAGACTCCAGACAGTATGGCGTATGTAAATAAAGGGCATTATGAACATTCATTCGGAATCGAGTGTAGTAAAGAAATTATTCATTTTAATTAATTTATATTGCATAATTTAAGTTCACAAATGTTTCTCGTATCTCGCACATTAAGGTTAGTTTTATTATTAGTTTATTACATCTATTTGCATTTATCTCTACGACTTAAATCTTAACGGAAGTTTATTCTTAACAAAATTCAAGTCGTCGATAATTAGCATTTGCAGACTGCACAGGCTTATCTTGGATCACACTTAAGGTACGTGTATTGCGCACAGTTTTCACAGAACGCGGCTCCCATATAGCCCAGGGGCGTAGCTAGCATTTTTTTAGCTGTAGGCCCGGATATGATACATAAAAATCCTATCACGCCTGTGGTGAGATTTAAAGCATATCTAGACAAATAATAAGATCAGACTTTGGACTATGCTTCTTTGATATTTTACTGTGTTATATAAATGTCAGAGAACTAAATTTTACTGTATTATCTTTATACCAGAAAACTAAATTTTAAAACAATATGGAACAAAGAAACATTTTAAAATTTAACACTCCACTTATTCACTAGTCGAACCATGGGAATTCTTTCCAATAATACTGTCTGTATGTCTATAACAGCACGTTTTTGTTCGGCATCAAGGGACCGAATCGACCCGGATTCAGTCAATGGATCGAGATACGGGGGCAAGTGCTCCATCTTAATTTTCCGCGGTCATAAACATCAGTCGAAATGTTTCTTAAAAACACGTAGATCTATATGTAGATTTATGTAAACTTGTTACAGAAAGTCACGTGAAAAGAAGCCAGCTAGAATCTATGCACATAGAAAGAAGTAGAGTTGATAATTGGAAGATATGTCTTTTGAACAAGACCGGATTCCATTGTCTGAGGATTATGTCGATATGAAATGCAGATTTCTAACACCTCACCCCCTCAGGGTTAACAATTTAATGTGTTTTTCGAAGTTGAATCATTTTAATTTTTTTCATGTTTCAGAAAAAAATTGTACGCCCGGACCTGCTGTGCCTGATAGCAGCTATGCCCCTGACTTAAGATGCTAAAAGGTAAATACGTGTATTAGGACATGATATTGGTATATATTATTGAGTACGTTATTACATTTTACAGGCACAAACTCCTTGAAGCTCCGATTGGCTTATTCATATTAATAATACATAGTTATTAAGGTTATACAATAAGGCAATATAGATCGACCTGGAATACCCAAAAAGGGTGGATGGGGTTCGGAAAAAACATTTTGTGTACGCCTTCCTATAAACCATAAACCTTACTTGTTTAAAACAGGTGTGTAACTGAGCCTTTACGGTCAATATTACAAGTAACCGACTTCATTATTGTGTCAGGACGAGTGTCCTTTTTATAGTAGTGTACACATAACATGACGGGAACGATTAACGAGCGTCGGATTGCGTCTCCCAGTTTCAAAAGTTTCCAAACGCAGCAAACACTCTTGATAGGAATTAATAATGAAAATAAATGCGGGTAAATTATTTATATTATAATGCCCTTTTTGAATCACTTTGAGCAATGGCAGGTGTCGTCTGCGACCGAATCAAACAAATGTGATTGACGCTATATTGGACATGCGTTTCAAATTATTCGATAATTTATCTAAGGAAATTATAAAAAACATTGAACAATTATTTTTCAATCATACCAACATATACTCCGGAAATGAAAACATCAACAGTTACCAACAATGATCCAATGATTTAAATGTGATTATATCGAATTCTATAGTATAAGGCATGAAGATGGATTCTAGTTATATGCCAAATTCATAATAATATAATTAGTAATAAGCTCCACTAGAAACATGTGCTCAGTAATCTTCATAAATGTGGAAGAATCGATTTTAAAATCATGCGATATCATCTCCGCCACAAAATGCCGTCGGTACTAGGCATCTATTTCTTTCAAAACATTCGTATATTATCACTCATAGTTCCTATGTCTTGCAGAAACTGAGTTATTTTATTCCTAATACACTGCCAATAATGTGTAAATGTAATCCCTACGAGAGAAACTATATAAGAATTATTTATTTCGTTTGAATCCTTTTCTGATATCTATTGAATTGTGTATTTTTATATAATGTTCTTGCCAAAAGAAATAAATATGTTTAAACTAAACTAACACGTAGAAACTCTGCCAAACTAACCAGAATCCACTTGCGGTCAAGTTAAATTATGAACGCAATGTTATGTGGACACTTGTCCTATTGTAATAAATCTTATCATACAACTATTTCTTTCTTTGAGATAGTTCTCAATATTCCAATGGCGTGCTTTACTGATAAATATTTCGTGAGGTAGTTCTTAATAGTCGTATTGCGGGCGTTACTAAAAATGCATGCGACAAATAAACTAGAAAAACACTCACCACTGCAGCTGACTATGTTGAACAATTGAGGTAAACCATCATACAATTACACGAGGAATTAAAAGTTAAAGCCCGGACAAGTTAATTCCTAAATAATTCGCACGCAAATACACTTGACCATTGTGACTTCTATACCAAGATTCTCACAGTCTGGCTCGAAAACAATATTACATAACTATTATATCTATGTCACAAAAGAAATGCAAGAAAAACAACGATAGAAAACAACTAATTTATTTATGTCACAAAAGAAACGCAAGAGATACAAACATGAAAAAACACCAGACAAAGCAGTAATTACAATCATTGAGAAACAGAAGCAATTTTAAATAATTATAGTTATTGAACGATACAGCTTAAATTGTCATCAGTAAATTCCTCAAGAAAATACAAACAACAATAATGTATCAAGAGTGCAAGCAAAATACTAGATTAATTCATAATTCCATCCACTTGTTGTATGGTCTACTTCATATACAACACGGAAATAAATATTAGACGTTATAAAAGATCGCATCCTTGAAACGACTTTTTATATTATGTGTTGTGCGGCATGCTTTTGTTGGTATTATATAGGAACTTGCACACAACTAATGACCGTAGGGTGTAAGTAAAATTCGTCTAATGATATTTGTCGGGAGTTTCATTGTTCAAATAAATTAAAAACAAACAAATATTTCAAAATTATTATCTGAACTTACATATGTAAATAAATAAGCATAACAACGTCGCAATGAAACAACAACAGAGAAAGTTTATTATTTTATATGAAACTGTAAATACTCAATTGTTCACTGTTTACGAGTGTAATATTCTTTGCAATGTTTCAATTTTCGGTCAAGTGAGATAATAAATGCATCAGTTAAATCCCTCTGCATAAACATAAGTTTAGGCCTAGCGTAATATAGTAAAAATTACAGATCATCCTCATACATTTTAGGGAGAAGCCTTTATAAAAAGTGTCCAATGTCAACTTCACTCGGCGTGGTTATATATGTTGTGTGCATAAGTATGTAACGCGTCAAAATTATATGTGTATTTTAAACTGCCAGATCCAGAAAGATCAATAGCAGAAAACCTTACCTTTACAGACTTATGAAACTAAACCCGGAACGACACATTGCGAGGCTTAAGGAAAATGAAGGAATACTGAAACACCAGAAATATTATCAGGAGATAAGTTCCAACTTATCCATACTAGTATTTTATTTAAGACAATTGCCCAATTGGTTATACAATACTATACATACAATAAAACATAAAACGTAAAATGGATTAAAGCTGTGATCTTAACCTTTAACAAGTCAATTCAAAGCTTTTAGGGTCTAAACCGGATGAATGACGCCTCGAACCATACACGTAGCCCTTTATCATTTAAAAGGAAAGGTGCGCTATAAAACAGATACTAACTTCACCCATGTAATTAAATATTGGGTCATCGCATTCGAAAGGCAATGCAAACAAGCATTATAGTATTGAACCGGTTGAATGAAGCTTTAAATCTCACGCTATGCTTGGAATCAACACTGATACACATGTATAAATAAAACTGCACATGTTAGTATTGTTATTCAAATGTTCAAAGCATAACGCACATAAAACAAATTTGATTTAAACATTTTAACTTCTTTATTGTTTATTACGGACCAGAGTAAAAATAATTCATGATTATATCGCTCGTAAAATGGTTCGGAAACTTACATTTGATTGCCAGATTGCTTGGAATAAGTATGATTGATAATTTTGATTATTTTAAATAGTTATGTAAATATAAGAATATCACAACACGTGTCTTTAACAGACACAATCAAGATTTTGAAGAGAGTATTAAAATCAACATCTCCATTATTTAAAACAATGTTAATTATACACGATATTATTTGATTGACATCGCAGGCATTATCTTCTATAAATATGAATGGTAATCCATATTACCATGTGTATTTTCAGTGCTTTTATTAGGAGGAGTCAATAGGGCAAACATGAACCAAATGTCAGTCAAATTACAAAAGAATTTTTACATACTTACAAAAAATACACATAAACGTTGCCAGTGACGTCTTTATTTGTGGATTTAAACAAGATTGGATGTGTTTGGCGGATAGAAAAGCTAGTGTCCGCCTTATTCTATCGTAATGTGTTCATTAAAAAGCGATTTTCGCTGATAAACGTCCAAGGCACTCAGTGTGTACTTCAGATTGTATTTTTAGTCAGCGGAATCTTCTCAATATATCGTTAAGAACTTAATTCCATGATTGATCCAATAATAATTCCACCAGCATGACATCAATTCTATCCTCAATATTCTATTGTAGTTTTTAGTTCCGTTTGTTTTCCATTAGCGAGGATGACACATTTAATTGGCATATTGTAATTGTACAAATATTTGATTCAGTAGGCAATTACGCTAAATAGGGATATTTCTTCGTTTATATCCATGGTCCATTCAGTAAAACACGTTGAAATGTAATGGCATTAATACAAACTAATGTTAATGGCATGTTTTTACTACTAACTATCACGTTTGTTTAGAAATTCGTTCACTAAAATATGCGATCGAGGACATTACAATTGTAAAGTGCCAATTCTTTTTTAGGTTTTTTTTTAAGTGAACAATCAAATATGCATTAGAATTTATTTTGTTAGTTTCATATTTTTAATATAACAATTTACAATTTCTTTACAAAAGTATTACAACGTCGGCAGTATATGAATATATTTACATTTTTCCTTAAAGAAGAATGATTTATATTTATAAACAATTATAAAATCGTTATATGAAAATGAACTTGATAACCAGGTTAGTCGTTTCAATATATAAACGACGGGGTTCTACACTATCGAATGTTGTTTGCGTTTTTCAGCTTGGTATATTATACACGATTCTAGTTAGAACCTTATTCTCTAAGGACTGTGAGGTTTCGGTGTAGAATCACATGTTTCACGCTTTTTAAAACTTTTCTATAACAATAACCTCCATAACCTGAAAAAAAAATGTGTTGTTGATATTTAATTAGTAGCCTTCCTATTGATCGGGAGGGCGCGCTTGAACTGTGAGGCCACGCACATATCGCTCGTTAAAGGCCTCAGAAAGTCGCCTTTGAGCAGCAATATTACTGGGCTAAATCAAATTTCCAGTGAAAAAAATCAAACTCATAAATTTGTGATTTTCTGGAAAAATGCAAAATGCAACCATATATAACTCTGAAAGTATAACAAGGCAATAACGTTTGATTCGGCAACCAGTACGAGTTTATGAAGGTCAATATCAGAGTTTAATCTTAATTTGTTTCATATTTTGTTATACTTGCTACATAATTGGAACTTAAAACACAAATATTAAATGCTTGAAATAGAGTGAATATATTCTAAAAAGGGATTTTTATTTGTATATGAAGTGTCGGTTGTATAACGCGTGTTGTCTGTATTGTCAGAACTGCATTCGCGGTGACAGTTTTTGATCTGCTCGGTTTGTAAACAATTCTTAAGTGTTGCGTGGTACATACAAATGTCCAAATACATCAGTGTATGTTGTTATAAATTACTTTGGGAAGGATCTTATTGATACCACGGAGTCAATATTTTGCTCGAAATAGCGTCTATTATACAATATAATGGAAATGTCAGTTCGAATACCCCGTTTATCAATTCTGCTTTGCATCTTCACGGCAGAGATAACCGATCAAAAGATCAATTGTATATGTGTTTCCATCTATTACTTCCGTTTAACGTCAGTTGTACTTAATTGATTCCTGGAATCGCATAAGCAGCATTAAGCAATTCCGCTTTGCACTTACAATTTCATATATCTGTGAATGATAAATAACTGCAAATGATACGGAATAAAATTCAGTCGAGCCGGAAACTAACACCAATACACAACGTTTAAATATGCGGAGAACAAGGCGGTCATTTTCAGATTTGTACGAATGATCAATGCAATAAACACCTCAGTATGATAATGCATAATGTGAATATTAGTTATCGACATCGCCACATTAATCTGGATCTGTTATATGTGCATGTTATCATCGGTAGTCTTTTCGAAACGTGTGCACATGTAAAACTATTTAAGTAAAACTATTTAAAGTTATTGACACAGAGTCAACGGTTGCACAGTTGTATTGTGGTATAATGGATATTTTTGGGCCGTGCTCTGTGAAAAGGGGGTCTGATGCATGTGCGTAAAATGATGTCCCAGATAAGCCTATGCAGTCCGCTAATCAGTGACGACACATTCCGCCTAAACTTGATTTTTTGTTAAGAATAGACTATCTTTAAACAGAAAATATCATAAACGTGGAAAGTGTCGTCCTAATCTAGGACGACACTTTATGCACCTTTATTAAATCCCCTGTTTACGGAACAAGGCCTATTTATACTATACTGTTCGCAGAAAGTTTAAGTTTATGGATTCATGGCAACGTGAGTAGGAATGATGAAGGCCTGAACTATTACGTTTTTATAAAAGTGGAGTACTTCTTCAGCTTGTCGATAGTATTTTAAAACAACAACAACAAAACAGTTATTATCCCGGTGACATAAATAATTAAACAATTTATAAACATTGACATAAAACAAATGGATCATTTTGCTTTTTGCATCATCTAGGTCATAAAACCCACGTAACAACTTTATTAAAACATATCAATAGGGATTCTGTTACTATTTTTAGTTTTCATACGGCTTCAATGTTTTAAATAAGTAAGGTATTAAGCCAGATTCCGGAAAACTGATTCGTTGAACTCCAGACATTCGTATACGTGTGTTCAAAATATACATATGCTCGCCATTTCGTTTGATAATTCCCAACCCAAATAGTTTTTGTTTGGAAATATGAATCTCTTTTAAGGCATCAGAACTTAAAAACAAACATCCCTGTTGTGATTTTCTTAGTGAATCATGCTGTCACTTCATACATCTCTCACTCAACTGTCTGATTCCTACATTTGAAAATTTATATATATCATTAAGCGATGTTTTAAAATAAACACCTATTTGATACATTGAAGGAACACGAATATTCTTAAGTCTGAGGCTTTGTCGCTTAAATTTTACAAATAGTTTCCAATAAAGCATACGTAAGAAACAGTATCCACGTTGGGTAATTCAATGTGCGAATATGAAGTGAATTGGCGCCTTTATTGTTCAAAACAAATGCAATAACTTCATAAGTTGTCCCCGAGGTGAAATTTTTTTATATTATGAGTTCAGTGAAATTTGACATTTTAAGTGCAATAACCAATTAAGTTACGAAAGTTTCCCGCATTCTGTTATTAACAGAACAGAACAAAACAGATTTATTTACGACATAAGCATATACAGCTCATTGTCAAAGTACACTAAATAAAGCAATTATACATACACATGCATCAAAATAACAACAATTTTGTTTATGCATTCTACTAATATAGGGTTTTTGTGAGAATGTTATATGTAAGAGAAGGCTCTTTACTGTTCTTTTAAATCAACGATACGTGGATGTTCAAAATCCGTAAATTGATTGAAAATAAGATATGCAGTTTGATATCATATACAAACTTGCAATCCTGTGGAAAAAATATTCTCTTTATATTTTCGGTTCTTAGTTTAAATGCTTTAATGCAGAAATTAGCAAGACGAATCAGTATAGATTTTCTAGTCACGTTCAATAATTGTAAAAATTTAAACATACTTGGTCTTCTTCTGTAAACATCAGGTATAAGTGTATTTCTAAAATTATCATATAAAGGTCATATCAAAACAAAATGGTATTCATCTTCAATTTCATTAAGTGTACACAATTTACACATTTTTCATGTCTTGGAATGTTTTGGTGCCTACCGGTTTCTATAAATAGGACATAAGAAGATGATCTTAATTTTGCAATAACGTTCCTAAATTTAGAGTTTTGTATTTTGTCCAAGTAGATGGATCTTTCAAAAATGGGTTTCAATTCCTTGTAAAAATATAGTGATGAAGTGTCATTAACATCAGTTCGCCATTTTGAAATAAACAGATCTTGTAATCTATTGCGAAACATTACAATAAAGCTGTTAATATAAACAGATTCTGGATATATCCATACGTCATTAAAACCGGTCTCTTGTAAAAGTTTTCGAACATTTGATGCCCATGACTTGTTGTGAGGGTAATCACATGCATCTGTACATTGTCTACGAACGATATTGCTTAAAATACAGTTGGACGACTTTTCGTTGAACAATGTTAAGAGATATTTGTAAATATCGACATATAAACATCGGGTATCTTCCTACTTCGGCATACAAAGCATTTTAATTTGTAGAAGCTTTCACATTTAATAGCCATTTGCAGAATTTGCGTTGGACTCGCTCAATATTTTCAGCTTTAGTAAATCCCCACACCTCGCTACCATAATTTAGAATGGAGGCAACATATGCATCAAACAAATTAAACATGATTTTAACAGGTACATTCAACGATTTTGTAACAATAAATAATGAGTTCATCGCCCATTGCGCTTTGCCAGACAAAGTATTTGTTGCTTGTATAAATGCGCCGCTGCTTGACATAACTATTCCTAGATACTTGAAATTGTTCACGATTTCAAGAGAATTGTTGTTATACACCCAATTGTATCCTTTTTTTTTAAATCTTCCTTTATGAAAGATTACAACTTTTGTCTTGTCGACGTTGACCGTTATATTCCACTTCGTGCAATACTCGAGCAAATTGTTCAGAGAAGATTGTAATCCTTCAGCGGATTCAGAGATTAATACTGCGTCGTCGGCGAATAATAGAAGATAGATTGATAATTGATCAATAGTTATGCCTGCATTTATATCAGCTTGTAAGTGCAACTCAATATCATTTAAGAATAATGAAAACATTATCGGGGAACATATCTCACCTTGTAATAAACCGATTTCGGACTCAAACAATTCTGAAATACTATTCATATGTTTAACACCCAATTTAATCTGATTATACAAAGATCGAAAAACGGACAACAATTTACCATCGATACCAGACTTAATTAGTTTGAACCAGAGATGCATACGATCCGTTAAGTCATACGCCTTTAAATAATCAACGAAACAGCAAAATAGTTGTTGTCTATTATTTATATGACTTTCAATCAATGATTGAAGCACAAAAATTGCGTCTACAGTATTGTAGCCCGGCTTGAAACCGAATTGTGCGTCTGTTAAAATGTCATTAGCTGTAGCCCAGTTTTGTAAGCGTTCGTTAAGAATATTAGTGAATAACTTCGCAAAACAACTCACACGGGTTATACTTCGATAATTATTGGGTAAAATATACGGATCGCCTTTTTTATATAGGGGAATAATCAGACCCGTTGACCAGCTGTGTGGGAATTTCCCGGACTTGAAAATATGATTAAATAACAATTCCAATGCGTTACCTATTACATGGACACTTTCTTTAAAATATTTGAAGATTATATTATCCGAAGAACACGCCTTATTATTACCTAATTGTTTCGTGGCCATGACAATTTCTTCCAGTGATATTGGTTTATCGAGTTACGGGTAGGAACTATCAGAGTTATGGTTGCTGTCAAAATTGCGAACAAAATTTACACTGTTCTCATTATTTAAATTAACTTTATTTTTCGCAAGGTTTGTAACGTGTTCAACGAACTCTGTTATATCAAATGTTTCTCCGTTCAGGTTTGCGGATCTTTTTTTGAACATTTTCCAAAATTCTTTAGGTGATTTTGATTTCATGCTGTCCATCTTGCGCCCTAACGTTCGATTAAAATCTGACTTACATTTGCGACAATAATATTTGTATGATTTCTTTTTTTCAAATACTGACTGGCGATTGGTTTCATTGTTAATTGTATTATATTTGTATAAAGCATCCTTATATTCTTTGCGTTTTAGTTCATACTCCGCATTATACCAATTTTGTTTATTTTTGTCGTGTGAATCGAATTTATTTGAATCGGATTTAATAGTGTGAGCAAAATCCGGATTACCTTTAGACGTAAGATACTGAGTAAAAATTGACACTAGGTCCTCTATTTCATCGTTATTTTCGCGTATTAGACTTGACTCAAGATTTACAATATCGCTCGATAATTCAGAGATAAAAGCGTCCCTGTGAATAAGATTCCATTTAACAAATGTTTGAGGTCATCGCGTGTATTTTTTGCAATTTGTTCCAGTTTTAATGTTATATTCAACGGGGGCATGATTAGAAAATTCATTAAAATCTCTTATTTCAAAGTGCACAATATTTTCAAAATTAGCCGACCGTGTTAATAGATAGTCAACTAAACTTTGCCCATTATGTGTAAAACACGTTATTCTGGCAATATTCTTATCATTATGTAATCTACCGGGAACAACTCGAATATTTGTAGCCATACATAAATCTAACAATGAGTCCCCGAAGCGGTTTGAATTTAAATCACAAGTTGCCCTAGGTATAGGATGGTCAATGTCTATAAAACCAAGATTAATTAAAATACGATCATACGCAGTATAATCTAACTTTCGCCCAATTATTGAATTTGTATCTCCAGATACATACACCGTACCTAGCTCGCTGAAATGGTTAATATCAGATTCAATAATCTTAAAAATATCCCCATCAAATCGAGAGTAAACAGGTGAATTTTCGGGTGCTATATATACTACAGCAATATACATGTCATAATCAGTATTAAAAAAGTGTTTATCAAGTTTAATCCATAGTAGACAATCTATTTATTTCTTTGCAATCCATTCTCCTTTTCTTATATTATCTCTAATACACACAATAATGCCACCACTTGCACGCTTCGCACGCCTATTTTGATAACGTCTATATGAATGTATTAGATCACTTAATTCAGAAAGTTTAATATTAGATTTTGAATTGTTCTATGTTTCTGTAAAACAAATAATGTCATACTGTGAAAGCAAATTCACGAATTCCAGCGATGAAAACTTGTCCGCGGTGAGCCCTTCAACGTCCCAGGTTACACATTTTACAACACTCCCTTGTTCCTCCTAGGCATTCGGCTTGAACTCACGGCCATCGATGAAAAGTTTGTCCACTCTTAGGAAAGACTCTATATTCTCCTTCCTAGCCTTTTTCATGACAGGAATAAGCTTTTGTCTCGTTTCCATTACCTCCCTGGGGTATTGTTCTGATATTCCATACGGAGTGCCTTTGAGTTCCTTGGACGCCTTCCTAACTCTTTCTCTATCCGGATAGTATGCAAATTTTGCGACAATAGGTCTTATTTTCGTGCTATTGTAGCGCCCTATTCTATGAGCACGGTGTAATTTAATGTCCCTGGATGCATTTTCAAATAAAAGTTTTGACTCAATAAAGTCCAGGATTTTCTTCTCGCACTGCTCATCTTTTTCCTCGGGGATTTTGTAGAACAGTAAATTGTCCCGCATGCTTCGGCATTTGAGATCAGTTACTTCGTGCTGCATGAGGTGTTCATGTTCTTTCAAACGACCAGCTAACAATTCAATTTCCTTCTGTTTTTTATTTTAATTATGAAGCATATTGCTGTCAAATTGTCGGCTTTGTTCAATTCCTAGGATTTTACTCTCAATTTGGGAAACTTTTTTGTCCATGCACTCGCATTTTGCCGTAAGAGTATCCATTGTTAATTGGATTGTTTCTAACTTTTCAAGTTTTCTATCTTTAAAGTCCATCCTGTTCAAAGGCATATTTAACAGCGCTGTAAACTCTGTATTTTGTTGTGAGTACATTGGGTTGGGGGTTGTCTGCATATTTAATTATCTATACCCCGGTGACGCCATGAACTGACTATTGTTGAAATTACTGTTAAAGTTACATGGCTGCGGTGACATTGTATTGAAACATTGACTTGCCTGCAAAAATGAACCATTTAACTGTTGCGACTGAGTAGCGTTCGTAGGTGTGGATGTCGCTGCTCCTGAGATACTTGCACAATTCCCATTGTCCGCCATATCGCCCTTTGAACTTGTACTCTTTCTCTTCTGTGTTTGTACATGAACTGTCCCAGGTGAACTGATTTTTCGCTTTTTAGGCATTATAATCCACAGAACTGGTGTACACTCATCGTTCACATACTTTTCACATTCCCGTTATTGTTTTATAACGTTTATTACTAATAATATATATAATTTTATCACCACAGAAAATTTTCCAAACTACCGCGCTGACGCATGCGCACTCAATTAACCGTAGTATAAAAATGAAACGTGGATATGATATGGCGCCTTACAGATTCTGTTTTAATACAAATAGCTAGACAAATATAAACATCCATTCATTCATTTGGATCTACATAGCAATCTCATTTAGTCTATTCAACCTAAACTATCATTTTAATTCTAAAATTTGCTTTACAGAAGGCGTCTATTTCACATTTTACACTATTCCCATTTTCTTCAAATTGTCCGAGTTTCCGGTAATAAAAGCAGAGAAAAAATATGCAGTTTTGCACTCCTCTTTTTCTATCTCGTGGCCTCGACATAGCTTACTCGTGGCCACGAGATAGCAAAAAGAGGAGAGCAATTTAAAAAATAGAAGTGAATGTCACCTCTATGCCACCGTGCGTTACCGTTGACAACACTAAATTAATTTTTACCCGAAACCAAATGCATTCTTTTTGGAGGAAACAAATGCGACGTTTTCATTTATATTCGTTGTAAATATATTGCTATGTCATTCGATGTATGTGTATGGTGATATGGATAATGATAATGAAAAGGTGATCATCAGACTCGTCCGCCATTTTATATGTTCGTTGGTTTAAATGATCGACCACATGTTCTTAAGGGTTATTTTCAATAATGTCCGTCCGTTTGTTTTCAGTTCAGTGACCAATTCATGCCAGATGGGGCTCTAACCTGATCGGTTTCGATTGCTTAAGGAGGATGGCAAAACGTTCACTGAACATAACTTTGTAAAATACGAGCGATTGAGAGTATAACAGATGACACACTGTATTTAATGTCGCATGCGTATCAATGGGGCATTCTGCAAGATTTCATGCATAAACTCTCTCATTCGAAACTGATCTCCTTTTGTCTCATCTGACTACCATAATGTATGTGTAAATGCCCAAAACACCTCCGTGGCATGTTTACTGTCTTAGGCACTTCATTGAAGAGTCTCGAAGAACTTCATTGATCATTTACATCAAGGAAATATGGCAATCGTGTAATCTTGCATATTATATATTTATTATTGTTTTATTTCTTTTATTTATAGTGTGTCTCAATGTTTTTAATGATGTATGGTAATGCAATTATTGGTGGTTATACGATTTTAAAGGAAGCATTTCAAATGCAGACAATATAGCCTTTACATAACGAAACAGTATAATGTGTACTTAAGGGCATTATATAATAGACACGAAGGAATTTTAAAATATTTTTTTTTAATTATTAGCCCTAAAGAAACGGTTACTCGTCAGTAAATTATACGTGTCCTTAAAACATTGCTCACCGCACATTTTGTAACGGATGCAAATACATTGATACAAACGAACAAATGTCACTGGATCGTGAATCAACTGGATAGTTTATTATACGGACGTGGGTCACATACACGGGCCACGGATTACATGAAAGCATACTAAATATGTTTTGCAAAATGAAATTCAGCAATGGCGTAGTGTTAATCAAACACTACGGATAAATATTGCAGTGGACGTTGTGTTGGCTGCCAATGTTTCAGTTCAAAAGCACTAACATATTTGTTTATACATTTTTGTTTATACATTTTTCCATAATATTAAATTTTTAAGGCAATCCACTCACTTAACGAACGTGATAGATTGTAATTCTCCATGTCGTCAAACGTTTGAAATATTATTCTCCCTACTACAGAAGCTGCAATACTATTGTAAAATTCGAGAAGACATTTGGCTGCAAGCGGATAACTTATACTCTGCACCTAGCCTTTCTGCACTGCCTATGCTTATGTAATTATCACGAAAGCTATTTACTTATAACTGAATCAAATAGTCATTTAATAGTGTTGCTGCAAAAGACATCATCATAGTAAATGTATACTTAATGTCATAACATGACGCACAAGGTTAAATACAGAATTACATTTTTCTTTTAATTTCTAAGAGTTATTGTAAGCTGCGTACCGGTTTGCATGTACACTAATTGCTGCAGTAGTGTTTTTAAGCATACACATTACCTTGTTTCATTAATCATACTTATATTACGCTTTTTACGTGCATCAAAGAACGAATCTTCAAATAATAATACACTAAGAAAGAATATGTGTGTACCGTTCATTTCTGTTAAATAGAGCATAATTAAAAAACATGCAAACAATTCTGACGGATGCACAAATGTTAACCTACGCATAGTTATTGGACTAGTTTCGAGCATCGGTCAAAACCAAATATGTAACCACAAAACAAACCACCTTGGGCATCGAGTTAAATTTCGTTCTGTTGCTCGTTGTGTGAATTTGTATGCATTTACTATAGATTCACAAGTAAATGGTTCTTTTTTCTGTGTGCAATCAATATGATATTAAACGGATACAAGCATACTTATGTGTTAATGCGGATACGAATGAAATGCAGCCTTAGATGATTGCCCGTGGCATAATAAGTTAATTTGTAAAACAACACTTGGACACGATAAAAAAGCGAGAAACACTCACATTTGGAAGGTCAACCGATTGCAGACCTACAAGCAATTAAGGAAATCGGTTAACCATATAAAACGATATCAAAAGAAATAAGTGAAACTCCAGCGGCTGGAGCAGTATTGCATTCTAATTATAAACAATTGGTTGGTCCTTAATTTAAGGCAAGTGACCAATTGCCAAAACAGTACGTAACATCACAATACGAAACAACATACACACACAGAAGAATGAAGCTGGGATCACCGCATTGGAACGGTCAATGCAAAGCATTGTGGGTCGTGTCAATATATATAGATGATTGCCCATGGCATTATTAGTTAATTTGTAACACAAAAAGTGAACGCGATAAACAAGCGAAAAACACTCAAATCTGGAAAATCTACCGATTGGCAGACCTACCAGCTATAATGAAAAAAGGTGAACAATATGAAACGATATCAAAGACATGTTTAAAAAACCCGAAATAAGAATATTTAAGTCATCAAGATAGTGGATTAGGTGATAACAATAAAAAATACCAAAAGTCCCGCTTTGATTAATCCTTATGAGACTTATTCCGTTCTGGATATTTTAAAGAAAAAGGAATTATATTATGAATTCTTCCCTTTAATAACTGTTTACTAAATAAACCACAACTTACTTTCCTCTGAAATTAAAAAACAACACACACTTAAAAGATGTTATTATCACATAACAAGTATTTTATGTTTTCATTGTAAATAAAGCAGCTATTCACGTCGGAATAAGTCACAACCAAACTCATGCCAAAACTACGCGCAGTCTTTCTATTAACCACTTTTAGTACTTTATTTGCAAATCTATCTTCCCTTCTAGATGGAAAGAAAGAGGATAATGAGATGAAAAACAGGGTTACTATTTTTTTTGATATGTATAGACTTTTTTCATAAATCAGTTGCCATTTTTCTTAAGTATCAAATACATTTTTGAATATGTTAAAAATGTCCAATCGGGGCGGGTTAGTTGCCTCTGAACACGCGTTAATCGCCTGACGTGATATTCTCCTTTTAATACAACATAAAATACACCCACAATTTCCATGCAACGTTCTACATGTCTTCATAATTTTCGCGCGCTTTTTATTGAGACAAAGGATAAAGAACTGTTTATTTGACGCTAGAATTTGTTAATATTTGTTAACATTAACATTTGGAAGCGTGTTTCGGATTACAAATTTAATAATACTAATTTGAGAATCGACAGAAACATTTACAGTTGTGCGTAATTAATTCAACGATAATTTGTTAAAGCGCATTACGAGTCGAATACATGTTTTGACCATATTATGCATGAAATGCAAAATATCCACGAGGTTTACACCCAGTTGTCATCAGTCTTCTTAGTAAGTTTCCGAGGCTCGTCATATGCATGATCTTAATGCAGGTATTACTGCCCACGAGTGTTGTCGCTCATTCAAAGCGTGCGCTCTCATTGGCCAATATCGATTGTCCAGCTTTAGGTGGATAAAGAGATACATGACGTAATTGACAGAGGATCATAAATCGGCTCTAACAATTATCAGCGTAGTCGATATCGCTTTGATCTTAAGAATGCCTAGTTGCAGTATGAAAAATACACACTGATCAGAATATTTCAAGCGCCCCGCAGACTCTGATTTCGACTTTCAAGTGCCCCGGCGAGGGACCGTTAAATGGCCTGTGGAAAGCACTGGTTGGGTAGGCAAAGGTTTCGAGCGCATTGTGTCTCACTTAAAATGTAACCCGTCGTCAGGTCCGGGAAGGTATCAAATTAAGAAATCGAACGTATTCGATTATTTTCATTTGTCCTTTTCATAATCTACATGCTCCTAAATTATTGTTTGGTTCATCCGAACGTTCAATCGATGACGATTCATTACTATTCAAATAATTTAAACGTTACATTAAATCGCAAACAAAAAACTATTTAACTTATACTCATTTGCGTTTGATATGTTTAACAAAGCAATATTGTAACACTATTAAACATCACCTACTTTTTTCAAATTGAATTACGAAACGAGTAAGATGTTTAAGGAGCCTTTTGGTATGCTTTATATTGATAAATGTAAACATTGGATACAAAAAGCCCCAGTAAAAAATCAAGAATAAAATTTAAAAAAAAAATGTAACCCTCTGCAGGGCTCGAACCACTGACCCATGGAGTCCTGGAGTAAAATGTCTACAACTTAGACCCCTCGACCATTCTTTCAAATACAATGCCATATGTATTGTATACTTTATATAAGCAATCCTCGTAGTTTCACAAAATTAAACAACAACAGAACTCTCAAAATTATCAATTCGTTTCGCGTTGTAACGCTTTATAATTTTCGGGTTTTTAAATCGTCAAAAGATGCATATAATGGCTATTTTCGAGAATGGTAAATGTTCAGTATTACTGTGTCCTCACATATATTATAACTAAAACAAAAATTTGCACATCTGAAACAATTTTTTTCAAGTTGTCAATTTTCCCAAACGTGAAAAGGCCCCTTTAAAAAAAGCATGCACCCACATTTCATTCGATTTAAAATTGAATGTATCATATTCGCAGGCACAAATTGGTATTGAACTATTAGACATGTGTATTTACACCAAACGCATTACATACATTCAATATTTCTAAAAAGTGATATTTATAATTGTATATGGTTGGTGTTGTGTTCTCTGCAGATAACAAGCCGCACCGTTATAGTTTCAACAGTGTTCGGCGGTGAAGCCTTTTGTTTGGTCCCGGTCACAAACAATCCAAGTGTTTTGTGCGGAGCATACAAATTGCCAAATCAACCAGTGAATGTTACTATAAACGACTGATTTAATCTCGTACATGATCGTAATGATGGACGGAAATCAAAAGTTAGCTTGAAGTAGAATCTATTAATACAATGTAATGGGTTTACATATCACGTTGAGAAAGCCTGCTTTGCATTTTCCCGGAAGTTATGCCCGTCTAATAGATTCATTTTGTATTCGGATCCATCTCTTACCTATCATTATATATCCGCTATACGTCAGTTATCTTTAATGTATTCTTGGAAAGACACATTCTGCATTAAACAGTTTGACTTTGCACTAACACATGTCGCATATCTATGAATGATAAATAACTTATGACTGTAAGTGACGCGGAATAAAATGGAGGACAAGAAAGTAACATTACGATATTTTGTTAAAGTGTCTTGTTTATGATTGAAAAATGGACAGACGAATGTGGAAATAGGGGACTTATTTGTTTTCAGATGAAGAAAAAACGAAAGTTTTTCAGAAAAGAAGCGTATGTATCGAACAAATGCACATAGACCGGTTTTTGTATGTTAAAGCCATTATATGGCAATGCTTAATATAAAATACATTATTTCATAGATATGGATCTACTACATGAATATGTTATGAGAGACAGTTTGTCTAATGAAAACAGTGTGACAGCTATAATTAAGAAAACATTATTGGCACATACTCGACGTTTACAGTTTAAATGTTGGTACAAAGTGTTGTTCAAATTGGACACCTTTTATAAAACAAGTTAAGAGACAAATTTAGTACACAAACATGCTTGATTTTAACAAATATAGTATCTAGTTAGTATAAAGACAATATTTCGACTTTGCATCGTGTCAGAGTGACATCGATCGAAGTTAAAACAGAGAATTATTTGATTACTAAATGCTGTCGGACTTTTGTGCAACTCAACTATGCTATCGTTAGGATGAAACAATTGACACAGACAATGAAAGCAACAATCCAATGGCAATTCAATAATGTTTACACATCACGAATTGTAAATTAAATTAGTATTCACGCAAGAAAGTTTTTTCGCGATGTTAGATGTTTACTGTTAAATACCAATAAACATATCATACATCATCTATGTTTACGACATAGAGGTTGAAATTAAACTGTATACATCACGACAATGTCCTTTGATGTTCAGTTTAAGAACGTAATATTGTGTTGCTACATCCATAAATATATAGTGTTGCATATGTAAATGAAATTTTAATGTGATTATTTTAGTCTACAAAGATAGACTAGAGGCGATAGTAACATATATATTATATCAATTTCAACCGAGGATTTAATATATGATTGATTGATATCGCAGCCAATACGACGGAAAGTAACCAAAGGCTCTGTGAAGTTGTAATCAGGATCCTCACAACTTTAAAAGAAACAACATATTATTTATAACTACAACGCTGATCCATTGTATCCACCAATACTAGATGCATTCAAATATTAACGGTTATTGATTTAGAAAGTATTTAACAATCTTAGCTTGTCTTCACAGATAATTGTGTTTTGCTTTTAAGATGTATTCCATTCCGGAGAAAGTATAGTATTTAATACTTGTTTTCTAAGTTCGAAAAGTATTGTCAGAAGTCCAATAGAGCGACAAAATAAAATACATCAATTGACACATAGACGAAAGCCCCGATTGTTGGGTTAATAAGAACCAGAGTTCAACTGTAATTATTGGAAAATCGTAACAGCAACGCCGTAATAAGTCAATATTATGGAAAATTAATGATTATTGTCAAGATGATTTACTGCTCTATCGGTAACTTTGAAAAAGCCCAGATAATATAAATGAATGCCATAATAACAAAATATTCTACTCGGAACTTAATCTAAGAGTGCGATTTAATCGGTTGTCTTTTCTAATCGAATCGTTGGCTTATCAAACGAAATAGTGAAACCGTACATCCTATTTGGAATTCATTCGCATACAAATAGATTTATTTCACCTCATCATGCACACGTCATATAACTACCGAAAACTGAGAAAAAACACAAATCCATGTTTGTATACAATTTTAACGTTTAGATTTTACGTAAGCATAGCTTAAAGTGAAGGTTTAATTTTATGCTATTCAAAGTATATCAGGTGACTGTTTACGGAGGACTGGGCACCATTTTTCTTTAAAAGTACCGGTCTAAGAAATGTTAAAAAGATTTTGTTTAAATGGCGACATTTGTAGTAGGAACGTTGCACACGAAGGTCAGATACTGTTGTCAATAAAGAACGTTACAATTCATAATTAAACTGTTAATTTCAGGCTTTTTGCATCTGAAATTTAAATTGATCACATTCGGAAATGCGTTAAAAGTGATACTTATTAGTGACCCGCTAAATTATCTATAAATTAAAATGCAGATTAGTGTTTGTATACTTGTATAAATAACTCTTCAAAAACGTTCATCGAGTATGGATCGCGGAAAAAAACGAACAAAATGATATTTTAGTGTGGTTAATTATTTAAAGAATTGATAAGACATAGCTTATTAACATTATTAAAACACAGATATGATAACGCAATAGTAGTTTGCTGCAATGCTCGTCGAAATGTAATGCTAACTTTTCTTTCATCGAAATCACGATCAGAAGTCTTTTAAACTGACATTCAACGAGCATGAAAAAAGATATGTTTTAATGATGACACCACATTATTAACCACGAAGCTCAAATTTTTGTGGCGACATGAAAACACCATTAACCGTCCAATATACCTTAATTCTTTATGTTTATGACATAAATACACCAAGTAAGGCACGACCGGGGTCATGCATTTATTTCATAATTCAGCACTAATAGGGAAACATTTCAGCACTTTTAACCACACTGATACCTTTTTTTTAAATTGAATATCTATAACGTACCAATTGATTGTAAATAATTGCGAAATTATAGATTGAGTAAATCGTGCATTCACGATGGGGTTTTCTTTTCTATGTGTTGCTGAACTATTAACGCTCTCATGTGCATATATACATACATACATTATGTTTATAACTCATTCGTAGACTCTGGTATGCATTTAATCCACCAAGCAACATGTTATAATTATTGTCTGAAGTTCATGATTCCTATATCTCAAACACTGCTTTGATTAATGACTTCCTTGCTGAAGTTCATGATTCCTATATCTCAAACACTGCTTTGATTAATGACTTCCTTGCTGAAGTTCATGATTCCTATATCTCGAACACTGCTTTGATTAATGACTTCCTTGATGAAGTTCATGATTCCTATATCTCAAACACTGCTTTGATTAATGACTTCCTTGCTGAAGTTCATGATTCCTATATCTCGAACACTGCTTTGATTAATGACTTCCTTGCTGAAGTTCATGATTCCTATATCTCGAACATTGCTTTGATTAATAACTTCCATGTTTGTGCGCACATCAAAAACAACGGCATCTTTTATTGAATAAACTTCTACATTTTTAACTCATTTATGCCCGGTGAATTCTCCCATCCTTCTATATTTGATCAAATTATTTCCAAAATTAGGGATGTCTAGTATATTTATT
>NC_068366.1:8491379-8516379 GCF_020536995.1 Dreissena polymorpha | reverse complement strand
AAACGTCCGCTTATCATTAACATGTGGACATTTTATAGCTCAACAACACGTTGGAACATGCCAGTCATCAACTGAAGAGCATTTTCGATAATTAATTGAAATACCAATTACAAAAAAGTCGGTTGACTTCCGAAATCTTTAAAATAGACTAATTACTCTCACTGAAGAAAGCCCAAATCGACGATTAGTATTCAAGTGGTGACGAAGATGCAGCCGTTTATGTATAAACATTTGACACTTCGAAGTATCAATCACACGTTGCACGATCATTCTTTGAAGCAATACGGACATTAGTGCGGTAGTGGGGTACGATTGAATAGATAAAAATGGAACCGAAACTATTTTGTGTAACATAATAAAAAATCGTCTTGCATAAGTCAGTGCAATGTTAATTTTCGAGCTAAAACTATGCAAATATTCATTTCGCTAAAGGCTCGCTTACTAACAAAATTCCTGAACTCGTTTAATAAAATATGGCATGATATGACAACTCGTGTCAGATCCTATATGTATTTGATTCTACTGTATTGAGACGTGTGCATTTGAGCGAGGCGTTTTAATTGATTAAAGAAAAAAGGGTTTTCTTGAAATAGACGTTTAAACGCTCACTTTTGTTCAAAATTATTTAATGATAACGCTATACATAGTTCCAGTAAGTCGATACTGGGTCTCTCGATTTAGTTGTAATTTTAAATTATGAAACAGGAATCTCTAAATCTGTCGGCTTTTATTTCCGCATTTATACCACCGGAAATGAATCTGCTCTGAAGTTGCCTATGTTTTTTCGCACGCAGTCTTACAAGCGCTATAGATCACAGAACTTCAAAACAGAAAACTGTGCCATATATAATTTGGCCGTTCTCTGAAAAAAAGGGTTTAATGCATGTGCGTAAAGTGTCGTTCCAGACTGGCCTCTGTAGTCCGCACAGGCTTATCAGGGACGATCAGGGGCAATTACGCAAAAATTAAGTGTTTTACTATTTAGAGCCACAATTAATAATAGAACGTAATTCACTGAATTTTAAATCGGCATAAGTAATATTGCACGCATGACGCGGGCATAATAATAGACACGTATCGACGGTTTAAAACAAAATGTACTTGTTTTACTCAAAAGAGCATGACTCGGAAAAATAAACAAACGAACATCAATATTAAGGTGAACCATTTCACTAGATTGTTTGTTTAAAGGGATCTTTTCACGCTTTGGTAAATTGACAAAATTGAAAAAAGTTGTTTCAGATTCGCAAATTTTCGTTTTAGTTATGATATGTGTGAGGAAACAGTAATACTGAACATTTACCATGGTCTAATATAGCCATTATATGCATCTTTTGACGATTTTAAAACCTAAAAATTATAAAGCGTTGCAACGCGAAACGATTGAATAATTTGGAGAGTTCTGTTTTTGTCGTTAAATTTTGTGAAACTACGAAGATTGCTTATATAACGTATAAAATACGTCAAGTAAGTGTACTCGGCGGAATAGCTTAGTAGGCTAAAGCGTTTTTACTTCAGGACTCTGGCAGGACTCCAGGGGTCACTGGCTCGAAACCTGGTCCGGGCAATGTTCTTTTCCTTTTTTAATTTTATTCTTGATTTTTTACTGGAGCTTTTACGATCCAATGTTTACATTTATCGATATAAAGCATTTAATGAATAAGTTAAAAAATGCCAAAATCTGTGAAAAGGCACCTTTAATCCGTCTAGCGAAAAACTCTCGTAACACACGGCACTTTTAAATAGTCTTTAAAGAATAATATATCAAAATCAAGCAAGCCAATATATGGAGTTTCGCAAGTCCATATACATTTCTTTGCTAATATATGGCCATATAACCAGTTATGTGATAATTAAACATTTCAAATACGGAGATGATAATGCTTATACGCGCGGCATAAGTTTAAATTAGATTCTTTTTTTGCTAATAAAAGTGCATCAACTCCAGTTTACTTCCAGAAGCGAACAAAAATAAAGAGGAGCGCAAATCCAAATGCTGGTTTATATAGTTTCAGCAAAACTGTAAGAAGCAAATAAATAGAGGATATTTGTTGGATCCGGTGGATTATCGATTTTAATTCACGAGTGATCATAGAAATTAATATTTTCACGAGTGGCGCAGCCACGAGTGAAAATATATGTTTTCTATGATCACGAGTGAATTAAAGTCGATAATCCACCGAATCCAACAAATTTTCTTTTTATTTAATGCATTTTTCACAGTTTATATACATTGTTCAAGTGTTTAACTAACAAATTTTGCTGGGATAATGACGTCATTTCGTCAAAAAAATGACGTCATTTCACAGTAATTAATGAAAATTATCGATAATTCTCACTGATAATTTTCACTGTTTGAAACAGTGAAATTATCAGTTTTAATTCACTGATATTTCTCTATAAACCACCGGAAAGCATTAAATAAAAAGAGTTATTCGCGATACAAGTTAAAAATACATTTTTTTTAAATTGACTATACTTAGAGAATATGTCGAAAACATATAAAACAATAATGGATGTCCACAAGTTCACATGCAGGTTAATATATTTGTTAAGTTTTATGCCGGCAGCACTAACACTTTTTAAGTTACGCGACATGAAAATCCGACGGATGGACTGACGGAAGGATGAACGAAAACATGACGGAAAAGGGATAGTCTTCATACGTTTCCCACATCAGCACACGGAGAAAGAATGATATAAATGTTCATATGTGTGCAATATTTGTTCAGTAATACATTGTGATTAATAGCGTTTATAAAGACAGCCTCTTTATGCGATAAGGCGGGAAATTAATCAATGTATAACCGCGTTTAAACATTATGACCTTATGTATATAGTTCTGTCATATTTTAAGTACCCTTGTTGTACGTCTTGATAACACTATACAACAAACAGTTAACATCCGCACGTGTTACTGTGTACAGCTATCGATGCTCTAACGTTTAGCCAGCTGCGGATATATTCGCCATGCAATGCAATTTTGATAACCTTGTCTATATAGGCATTTTCATTAAACAAATGGATTATTATCCGAGGAAATAGAGTTACTATTCAAGAATTAAGCATGGAAGTTTGAGACTTCGTAAAGTCCTTCGTCATGACAACACTAAGGACGTTCACAGACCTATATCAGAATAACATGTATTGCTTTTGTGCGTATTACGACATACGAGAATTCCCCTTTGCGTAAGGCCACTTGCCTTTGTACGCGTTATTCGTGACCCGTTTAGTTTACCGGCGTCCTTTGTCGCTTCGGTTGAAATACAAGAATTTACGAATACAGATAATAGACGGAAAAGTAGTGATTATACAGGGAAAATACGCAAATATGCTTTTATTACAATCATTTCGTATCATCTCATCTCAATCCGTCTATTAATCTGGACAAATGGTGTGCAAGGTTAATTACATAAATATAATCCATAAACCATCCTTAATTGGTTTAATTGAGGAATTGACGCATTTCTTTTCAGCGATCATAACATTGATGTGGGTGGTTTAATTGACGGTTATTTCAAGTGCCTTCAGAGTTTCTCTGAAAAATTACGATCACGTGATTGCTCATATCGACCGTAAAGCTTACCTATCCCCCACACATGATCTTATAGGACAGGACAACAAGAAAGGCAGATAAATTAACTCTGACTACCCACGTCGGATTTCCTTTAAAAGTATCGAAGACCATTTAATAACAGATGCTGTTGCTTTTGATTTGCGCACAAAAAAGGAAGTCATAAATCAAAGCAGTTTTTGATATATAGGAATCATGTACTTCAGACAATAATTATAAAATGTATATATATATATATATATATATATATATATATATATATATATATATATATATATATATATATATATATATATATATATATATATATATGTAAATATATATATATATATTTATTTATTTATTTATTTATTTATTTATTTATTTATATATTTATTTATTTATTTATTCATATTTATATTTATTTTATATGTGTGTGTATTTATGCAATCATTTTAATTTATATATCTATTTATATTTCTGTCTATTTAATAATTATTTATTTATCTATCTAGTTATATATTTAAATTACTACAAGTACACTTTTCTTTTTTATTGATCCCGAGTAAATACTTTCACCCTGCTATAGAATTGAACAGTGATCTGTCAGCTCTGTACATTCAACATTTTGATAGTCTGCTGACAGAATAGATGCATCAGATGCAGATGAGAGAGTTTATAGTTCAGCAACACATAGAGAAGAAAACCCCTTCGCCCATGTACGATTAACTGCATCTATAATCTCGTAATTATTTGTAATTAGTTGGTACATTATAGATATTCAATGTTTAGCCAATACATATCAGTGTGGTTAAAAGTGCTGAAATTTTGTCCTATTAGTGCTGAATTCTGAAATACATGCATGACCACGTTCGTGCATACTTGGTGTATTTATGTCATTAACATAGAGAATTGAGGTATGTTGGAAAGATTTTTTATGGTGGTTTCATGTTGCCACAAATATTCGAGCTTCGTGGTTACTAATACGGTTTCATCATTAAAACATGTATGTTTTCATGATCGTTTAATGTCAGTATAAAAGAAATCGGATCGTGATTGAAATTACGCCCTGGAAAGAAAACTACTATTTCGTTATCAAATACGTGTTTAACAATTTTTTATAAGCTATGTTTTATCAATTCTTTGAATAAGTAACCACACTAAAATATTATTTTACTCGCTTTTTCCGCGATCCATACTTGATGAACGTTTTAAGAGTTATTTATACAATTATATAAACACTAATCTGCATCTGAATTTAAAGACAATTTAGCGTGTCACTAAAAAGTATTACTTTAACGCAATAGAAAATATAATCAATTTAAAGGTCAGCAATAGGACTGGAATTAACAGTTAACATCTGAAATTTATAGTTCTTTATTGACAATATTATCTTACCTGCATGTGCAACGTTTCTACTACAAATGTCGGCATTTAAACAAAATCTTTTTAATATTTCTTAGCCTCGTTACAATAAAAGAAATATTGTGCCAATCCCCCATAAACAGTCACCATATTGTATACAAATCTGGAATTGCTTTTCAGTGTCTGGAGTTATATGGCATGTTCATGATGAGGTCAAATAAAACTGTGTTAATGCGTATAAGTTCCAAATAGGATGTACGGTTTCATTATTTCGTTTGATAAGCCAACGATTCAAATAGAAAAGACAACCGATTAAATCGCACTTTTGGATAAAGTTTCTAGTGGAATATTATTTTATTATAACACTCATTTATATTATCTGGGCTTTTTCAAAGCTACCGCTAGAGCAATACATCATCTTGACAGTAATACTTAATTTTCCGTACAGTTGACATGTTATGACGTTGGTGTTACGATTTTCCAATAATTACAGTTGAACCCTGGCTTTTTGAACCAACAATCGAGGCTTGCCTCAATGTGTCAATTGATGTTTTTAATTTGTTACTGCATGGATTTTTACAAGTGTAGCTAAAAACTACATACGATAAAATTACCGATTGTGTTTATAAAAATGTTATAATATAATACATATATAGATTATAATACACAAGAGCTCTATTACAGACAAAACATCATTTCCTGACTAGGTTAATAAATTTGTAAGAAAAAGAACAGACTTTCCATATGTTTCATCAACCTAGCTAATCTACTTGCAAGCTATTACATGATCAAGATTTTTATTCTTAGGTATGTATGTTACCATAGCAAGCACAATCATGGTCTGAAGAATAAACAATTACATTATACACGTTACCCACATATTGTTCGTCTATTAATAAACCGCGTTTCACCAAACTAGTTCAAGTACTGTTTTCTTGTCGTAGGAGTCAGATATCAGTTTTAACTTCTGTATGTAATCAAAGAAATCACATACTTGCAGAATTTCTTTTTTAATTTGTCGCAGGTTTTCAATGTTTTGATATGTTGTATGTTTTATAGCAGCCGCAGTTTTTATATAAAAAAAACACTGTAACAACTTGCCTATTCCCTTTCATAGAGAAACACGACTCGGTGTTAAACGCATAGACCCTTACGGTCAAACATAAGGGGACTAAAAATCCTTTAAACGGTTTATTGATAGATTGTGCATTAAAGCTGTTAAACTAAGATATCACTTCAATGCAACAATCATTTCATTTCAAGCGTTACATTTGTAATTATCGAGTTCATTGGTTTCCTTTTAGCTGCGGCGTGTACATTTTCAACAGCTATAAAACTAGAAACAACCTCGTGTGTAATTCCCGATCATTAAGTTTATTGGTTATTCATATTTTGAAAACATTAAATTATATGTTTTGAAAATGCTAATATACATAAATGTGCATTATACGTATTATCCTCTTTCATAAGCTCAGTACAAAATGTTAAAATATGCGAGTTGTATACAAACACAATGCTTAGGTTTGAGACCAGGTATGATTGGTTTTAGCAACAAACACGCTCATTACATGGTATAATTTGATACTATTCCGACTAAAATATCCATTCCATACGATCATGTTCAGCAAAATAGCAAAACTAACAGTTTTATTATTATTATTATTATTATTATTATTATTATTATTATTATTATTATTATTATTATTATTATTATTATTATTATTATTATTATTATTATTATATACTAACAACTATTATAATTTCCACCGGCTTGAAATTTATTCCCACGTGTACAGTACAAGCGACCTCGCTAAGGAACCCGTTCAAGTTTCACCATTACCAAGAGTTAAAATCCTTTGTTTTATGCGAGTGACCTAGTTGTTATACATGATTGGACAATACATGCAAAAAATATTACCGGCGTTGGTAAAGTCGAAGAAAACACATAAATAATCACATATATACATTATAATATTAAAAAGATATTTAATAGAATAGCAATGCACTTTTATTACTCTGCATTCACCGCATGGTTTGATATAAACCAGAGCAGCAAAATCTGCACTTTCTGAGGCACTACAAATCAAAGTTTATACAAGCATACATCTGAACTTGTATTCAACACGCAAGCTGAAGATTTAAGACTGTCGCTCTATTAGACTTCTGACAATACTTTTCATTTTTAGAGAACAAGTATAAAATAATAGACATACTACGGAGTATAATAGATCTTGCAAAAACACAATAATATGAGTTGACAAATGTACATTGTTAAATACTTTCAAAATCATTAACCGTTAAGATTTTAATGCATCTTTTATTGGTGGGCACATGGGGTCAGCGTTGTTGGGACCTATAACTTCTGTGTTTTCTAAAGCTGTGGGGATCCTGATTACAATTACAAACAGCCTATGGTTACTTTCCGGCGTATTGGCTGCAATATCAATCAATCACATAATTATGAAATCCTCGGTTGAAATTGATATAATATATTGTTCTTAACGCCTCTAGTTTATCTTTGTAGACTAAAATAATCTTATTTAATTTTCAGTTACATATACCGCAATATTTATTTATGGATGTAGTTACACAATATAATGTTCTTAAGCTGAACATCAAAGGACATTTTTTGTGTGATGTATACAGTTTAATTCCAACGTCTATGCCTTACAAATAGACCATGTATGACATTTGCATTGATAGTTTACAGTGAACATCCAACATCACGAAATAACTTTCTTGTGTTAATACTGTTTCAGTTACATTTCGTGATGTGTAAACATTATTTAATAGCCATCGGAGTGTTGCTTTCTTTGTCTGTGGTGATTTTGTCATCCTGATGGTTGCACAAAAGTCAGACAGCATTTTGTAATCAAATCTATCTGTTTACCTACGATCTATGTCACTCTGATTAGATGCAAAGGCGAAATATTGTCTAAATACTATATAGTAATCAAAATTCATAATCTCAAGCATGTCTGAATGCTAGATTTCTCTATCAAGGTTGCTTTACAAAAGGTATCCAATTGTAATAAAACTCTGTGCCAACATTTAAACTGTGTGCGTCGAATATTATTCAATTATGTTTTTTTTTATTATAGCTTTCTCACTGTGTTTATTGGACAAACTTTCACTCATTACATATTCATGTGGTGGCTCCATATATATGAAGTAATGTCTTTAACTGATATTTGTCTTATATTAAGCATTGCCATATATTGCCTTAAACACACAAAAACCGGTTTATGTGCACATTTTCAATACATACGCATCATCTCTGAAAAAAGCGCGTTTTTGTTTCATCTGAAAACAAATAAGTTCCATACTTCCACCTTCGTCTGTGCATTTTTTATTTATGAATAAGACACGTTAAACAAAATGTCTTAATGTTACTTTATGGCTCTTCTACACTTTATTCCGCGTCACTTACATTTATAAGTTATTTATCATTCATAGATATGTGAGTTGTGTTAGTGCAAATTCAAATTGTTTAATGCAGCATGTGTCTTTTCAAGAATCCATTAAAGATAACTGACGTAGAGCGGATATAAAAAGAGAGGTAAGAGATGGATCCGAATACGAAATGAATCTATTGAACGGGCATAACTTCCGGGAAAATGCATAGCAGGCTTGCTCAACGTGATATGTAAACCCATTACATTGTATAAATGGATTCTACTTCGAGCAAACCCTTGATTCCCGTCCATCATTACGATAATGTTCAAAATTAAATCAGTCGTTTATAGTAACATACACTGCTTGATTTGGCAATTTGTATGCTCCACACAAAACGCTAGGATTGTTTGTGACCTGGACCAAACAAAAAGCATCACCGCCGAACACTGTTGAAACTATAACGGTACGGCTTGTTATCTTCAGACAACACAACACCAAATATATAAAATTATAAATATCACTGTTTATAAATATTGAATGTCTGGTATGCATCTGGTGTATATACAACTGTGTAATAGTTCAACACCTTTAGATCGTGCATGATGATATGATACATTAAATTGTAAATCGGATGAGAATGAATGCTTTTTATTTAACATCTTGCAAATCTTTGACATAGTTAATAGTACGTACTCGTTTCGTTATCCGATTTGAAAAAAGTAGGTGATGTTTTTTAGTGATATAATATTGCTTTGCTAAAACATATCAAGCGCAAATGCGTATTAGTTTAATATGTTTTTTGTTTGCGTTTTAATGTAACGTTGAAATTCGTTGAACAGTAATGAATCGTCAGTATGTTCGGGTGTACCGAAAAATAATTTACGAGCACGTAGATTATGAAAAGGACAAGTGAAAATAATCGTATACGTTTGATTCCTCGATTCGATTCCTTCCCGGACCCGACGTCGGGTTAAATTTTAAGTGAGACTTAAAAATAATCCAGACGCCGCCCAATTCTACTAAATGAGCATGTGTGCGTGCGATCATCGGCCGGGCACAGAGCCGATGAGCGTAAAAATACATCGTCCGCTGATCGGACAGTGATCGGCCTCTATTTGTGACTGAGGTCTAAGCCTTGGGGGCCCCGGAATTTTTTGTCAGTTGTCACAAATAGAATGAGCAAATAGACAACTTTGATATATGTTATATAAATTACTCTGTGTATAGTTATACCACATTTTCTAGATTGATTTAGTATAAATATGAGCCGTCCTGGCAAAAGCCTTATTAATGTCACATTATATGATACTTGTAGATTTTCAAATTTGGATGTTCATGTCAATACATTTGTAGAATAATGAGTGACCACGTAAAACACAATGCGCTCGAAACCTTTGCCTACCCAATTGATTTATGAAAAGGTCTTTAAATATAAAAAAAATAGTAACCTTTTTTGGCATCACATTAGCCTCTTTCATTCCATCTTGAAGGGATGATAGATTTGTGAATAAAGTACTTAAAGTGCTTTATTGGTTTACAGTATAGGAAGACTTCGCGCAGTTTTGCGAGGCGTTTTGTTGTAAATTACATTGTATTCCGACGGGAATAGTTTATTTATTTACAATGAAAACATAACACACTTGTAATGTGATAGTAACATCTTTTAAGTGTGTGTTTTTTATTTCAAAGGACAGTAAGTTGTGATTAATTTAGACAACAGTTGATAAAGGGAAGAAGTCATAATATAATGCCTTTTCCTTTAAAATATCCGGAAGTAAATAAGACTCATGAGGATTAATCAAAGCAGGACTTTGGGTATTTTTATTGTTATCACCTAATCCACTATCTTGATAACTTAAATATTCTTATTTCGTTTGATTTCGGTTTATATTGTTCACCGTTTTTCATAATTGCTTGTAGGTCTGCCAATCGTTTGACTTTCCAGATTTGAGGATTTTTCGCTTTGTTATCGTGTTGTTTAACAAATTAAATAATTATGTCATGGACAATCATCTGCACATATTGACACGGCATAAGGCTTCAGTTCTTCCATATCCGCATTCACATATAAATATGCTTGTATCCGTTTAATATCATATTGATTGCACAAAGAGAGAATAATCATTTTCTATTGAATCTATCGTAAATGAATAAAATAAAAGTCACACAATTGTAACAAACAGAACGAAATTTAAATCATTGTATCAGGTGGTTGGTTTTTGTCGTTTTGACCGATGCTCGAAACCAGTTCAATAACTATGCGTAGGCTTACACTTGAGCATCCATAAGAATTGTTTGCATGTTTTTTTAATTATGCTCTTCAATTTAGAAATGAACGCTAAACACATTTTCTTTCTTAGTGTATTATTCTTTAAAGAAGCGTTCTTTGCTGTACGTAAAAAGCGTAATTAAAGTATGATTAATGATACAAGGTAATGTGCATGCTTTAAAACATTACGGCAAAAATTAGTGTACATGCAAACCAGTACACAGCTAACAATTACTATTAGAAATTAAAAAAAAATATATTGTAACGCTGTATGTAACCTTGTACGTCATGTTATGACATAAATTGTGTATTTACTATAATGATGTTTATGATAGCAACACTATAAACATGACTTTTTTATTAACTTATAAATAAATAGTTTTTGTGACTATTCCATAAGCATAGGCAGTGCAGAAAACCTAGGTACAGAGTATAAGTTATCCAAATGCAGCAAAATGTCTTTATATCTGGACATTTGGAACATCGATTGTCATGAAAGCAAGAATAACGTTCTCAATACAAGTGGATTCAATGGATATTTTCTTGCATGATTTGTACGATGGTATTGCAGCTTATGTAGTAGTGAGAATAACATTTGAAGCGTTTGACGACATCGAGAATTACAATCTATCACGTTCGTTAAATAAGCGGATTGCTTTAAAAATGAAATATTATGGGAAAATGTATACACAATATGTTAGTGCTTTTGAGCTGAAACTTTGGATGTTTGGCAGCCAATACAACGTCCAATTCAATATGCTTTAATGTATTCCGTTGCCCGTGTATGTGACCCACGTCCGTAAAATAAACTATCCAGTTGATTCACGATCCATTCACATTTTTCGGTATGTATCAATGACTGTATTCGCATCCGTTAAACATTTGCAGTGAGCGATGTTTTAAGGACACGTATAATTTATTGACGAGTAACCGTTTCTTCAGGGCTAATAATTATAAAACATATTTCAAAACTCAATAGTGCTTGTTATATAATGCCTCGGAGTACACATTATACAGTCTCAATATGTAAACGCTATATTGTCTGCATTTGAAATACTTCCTTTTAAAATCTTATAACCACAATAGTTGCATAACCATACATACGTAAAAAGCATTGAGATACGATATAAATAAACAAAATAAAAAATAAGAAATATATAATATGCAAGTTTACTTGATTGCCATATTTCTTTGATGCCATTGATCTATGTAGTTCTTCTAGACATCTCAATGATGTGCCTCAGACAATAAACATGCTACTGAGGTGTTTTGGGCATAAACACATACATTCTGTTAGTCAGCTGAGACAAAAGGATAGCAGTTTCAAATTAGATAGTTTGTGCTTGACCTGAAACATGCAAAATGCCCCATGGATACGCATACGACATTAAATGAAGTGTGTCATCTGTAATACTCTCAATCGCTCGTATTTTACAAAGTTATGTTCACAGACGCATTTGTCTTGTTAAGGGTGCCAGAAGTCTAACAACGAAGCTCTAGTTGTGAAGTATATAGTTTAACAATAATGACATACTCGGATGTAAGGCAAAGCGCGGGATCGTAGTTCGTAGTCACCACCAACAAAGTGACCCTTTTAACGCATGTAGGTTTTCTGGTGGGCATATTTCTGTTTGATATACGTTTTAGAAAATGGAAATTTCGTTTTTAATTAAATCATAAAACTTTAATTTAAATTGGTTGTGTGTTTTTTATTTCTTTGAAACATACATATCATACACTATTTTATAAAGCTGAATATAAAATACATAGCCAATCTGTAGCTAAAGTAAAAGCTTTGTATTTCGCCTCTAATTACCATACTTGCAGCTTAATTCACAATTGAACTACGTATATTTGAATATTGAACTATATTATGCTTTGTGTATGAAGCTTTTTTATCAAATGCAAGATGTATATCATGCTCGTTTTTGTTTCCTTTCATCGTGCTTCAGATAGTTACAATTATGGTTTTGGTTTGTCCTTAATCCTAGAGTAGGTTTATGGAAGTACAATTAAAACGAATGAATAGTTTTGAGCAAAGTGTGAGGTTTGGCGTGTCTTAAACCGGATTGAAACCAAAAAAAACTTTGCATTTTAAGTTCATAGGCCGAGAGCCAGTTTGTATTAATGTGCGAATGTTTGTTATTTACTTGTGCGTTTTCTCTAGTTCACCTGTTTTGTGTCTCACTGTTTGGCCATTGGTTCCTTGTCATAAATAAAGGGCTTCCATGAGTACATATACTAGTCTCTGACTGCAAAATACTTGGCAATCATCATAATTATTCGAATCATCAAAAATCAATGTTAGCCTTTCCGATGTTTTATTCTTATACATAATTTAAGACAAATTAGGCATGGTCTTTATCTCGATGTGGCTAAAACTATTCTTCTGTCGCATGTATGTCTCTTATGTACAACGGTGATCAACCTCCATGGCAACGCTCAAGGGTACGTGAACGTTTTGCCATCCTCCTCAAGCAATGGAAACCGATCGGGTTAGAGTTCAATCTGACACGAATTGGTAACTTAACTGAAAAAAAAACACGGACGGATCCTTATTGAAAATCAACATATAAGTACATGTGGTCGATTAATTAAACGAACAAACATATAAAGTTGCGGACGGGATAGTTAATCTCCTTTTGATTATCATTCTCCATATCTAATATCATTAAGTACATGTACACACATCGAATGACTAATCCACATTTTTACAACGAATATCAATGGAAAAGTCGCCTGTGTTTCCTAAAATAGAATGCATTTGGTCTCGGGTAAAAAATGATTTAGTTTTGTCAACGGTAACGAAACTTTCTATTAAATTAGGTCCTTCAACTTGAAATTACCGCACTATTTACTGAAATGCTTTCATTCGCAACTATACTCTGGAAATATCTAGTGCACATACTATTCACATGTTCAAATGCTCGTGTGTATGTTTACAACCGAACAATGATGAAAATATTGTCAAAACGCAAATCCCTAACTACACCACACCTATGTTTGTTCAGTAGCTCTCTGATGACAGCGACGTTCGATGCATTTGCTAAATGGGCGGCCGCTTAGATCGTTATAACCACAGTGGTGCCCTCATTCTTCAAAGCGCGCGAACCGCTTTAAATTAACATTCTTTATTGAAGCAGCAACGCTTTAAGAATTATTGAAGTGTCATGTAATTTTATTTATTGTAAAAATGAATCACAAACAATTTGCTGCATATTTTTTCTCAGCTTTGATTACCGGAAACAATGACAATTTGAAGAAAATGGGAATTATGTAGAACGTGAACCAGACGCAATCTATAAAAGCACTTTTTATAGTTAAAATGAAGATAGTTTAGGTCGAATAGACTAAACCGAGGTTGCTATGGAGACCCTTATTAATTTATTAATGTACATATTTGTCTGGCTATTTCTATAAAAAGAATCTGTAAGGCGCCATATCAAATGCACTTTTCATTATTATACTATGGTTAATAACAGAATGCGGAAAACTTTCGTAACTTCATTGTATATTGCACGTACAATGCTAAATATCACTGAACTCATAAATGTAATACACCTTTCACAGCGGAAAAACGTAATGAAGTTATTGCATTTGTATTGAAAAATACAGGCGCCATTTCACTTGATATTCGCAAATTGAATTACACAACATCGATACTTTTTCTAGCTTATGCTTTATGTGAAACTATTTGTAAAATTTAAACGACAAAACCTCAAACGTAATAATATTCGTGTTCCTTCAATGTATCAAAAAGGTGTTTATTAAACAAACATTACTTAAAGCCACACACCTTATTTGGCATATTAAATTTAAGTACAAATAAGAAACATATTTTAAATATTCCAATTAGAATATATCTGGTGGTTACAAGGTAGAAATCCCTCTTTTTGCGCTTTATTACTTAAAAATAAACTCGTTTATCGAAATGGACGTAAACATCTAGAAATCCAATTTTCGGTTTTAAAAGCGGAACCGTTTGACAAATAATAAATTACTTGCTAACTAGGCTTTACATTTAATTTTATCTATGCCAATTAGAGAATATATCTGGTTGTTACAAGGTAGAAATCCGTCTATTTTTGCGCTTTAAAACTTAAAAATAATTGCGTTTGTCAAAATGGACGTATTCGTATATAAATCCTACTTTCGGTTTTAAAATTACAATGTTTTAATAAATTTCTTGCTTACTAGGCTAAATATTTAATTTTATTTATGCCAATTAGAATATATCTGGTGGTAACAAGGTAGAAATTCGTCGTTTTTGCGCTTTAAAACTTAGAAATAATGCCGTTTGTCGAAATGGACGTATACGTAAGGGAATCCTGCTTTCGGTTTTAAAATAAAAAAAAATAATAACTTGCTAACTATGCTATAGATTTAATGACAATTTTGCACACTTTCAAATTGCATCTATATGTATTGATTAACATGTATTTTATTTCAAGGCGTGTGGCTTTAATAATATGTGTAAATGTTCAAATGTATTAATTAAACAGTTCAGTGAGAGATGTATGAAGTCACAGCATGATATACTTAGAAAATCAAAACAGAGATGCATGTTTTGAAGTTCTGATGCCTTAAAAGAGATTTATATTTCCAAACAAAAACAATTTGGTTGGAAATTATCAAACAAAATGCCATAGGTCGGATTTCAGCGAGCATAATTATATTTTGAACACACGTATATGGATGTCTGGAGTTAAGGGAATCAGCTTTAATTTGCTTATTTAAAACATTGATGTGGTATTAACACTAACAAAAGTAACATAATTTTTATTGTAATGTTTTGAATAAAAATCGATACGTCGGTTTCATGATCTAGATGATGCAATAAGCAAAATGTGTAATTTGTTTTAATATCAACATGTATAAATAGCTCAATTATGTATTTTACCGGGATAATACCTGTTTCGTTGTTGTTGTTGTTTTTAATACTGTCTGCGGGCTTAGTAAGTACTCCGTGTCGTCTCTGATTAGCCTGTGCGGACTGCACAAGATAATCTGGGACGACACTTTAGGCACATGCATTGACTCCCTTTTTACAAAACACGGCCAAAATATATCACTAATATCACAATACAAACGTTCGACGGTTGAATATGTGTCAATAATTTTAAATAGTTTTACCTGTGCACAAGATTCGAAAAATACTACCGATGATGTGTCATATGCACATGTAAACGATCCATATTTATTATGCGATTGCGATAAATGATATTCGCAATATGCATTATCATCCTAAGGTGTTTCTTGCATTGAACATACGTTCAAATCTAAAAAAGACCGCCTTCTTCTCCGCATATTTTAACATTTTGTTTTGGTGTTCTTTTCCGGCTCGTCTCAATTTCCTTCCGTTTCATTTGTAGTTATTTATCATTCACAGACATGTGACATGTGTAAGTGCAAAGCAAAATTGCTTAATGCAGTATATGCTATAACAAGATTCCAGTAAGTAAAACTGACGTATAACGGACGTAAGAGATGGAAACAAATATACAATTGATCTCTTGAACGGGCATCTATGCCATGAAGATGCAAAGCAGAATTGATAAACGTGGTAAATGTTCACTGGCATTTCCATTATATTGTATAATAGATGCTATTTCGAGCAAATTCTTGACTCCGTAATATCAATAAGATCCTGTCCAAAGTCATTTATAACAACTTCCACTGGTGTATTAGGTCATGTGTATGTACCACGCAACACTAAAGGATTGTTTACGCGCTGAGCAGAACAAAAAACTGTCCCCGCGTATGTAGTTTCGACAAAACACATTATACAGCCAACAATTTATGTACATCTTAAAATTCCTTTTTATAATATATTCACTCTTTCTCAAGCATTTAAAGTTTTAGCAGTGTTTTAAGTTTCAAGTGTGTATCAAGTATAACAAAATATGAACCGTTTTAAGTTTAAACTCTGATACAATGTGACGCCAGGCCTGATGTTGTTGTTTGATCTTAACTTCTTGCAAACGTTGTGAATGTTTAGCGGTAGGGTTTTTGGTATGATTCAAGTTTATTAACAGTATGTCATACTTGACATAAACGTGCATTTCCGATATAAAATCAGTGAAGACATTGCAAATATAGAAACTATTTGGTAGGTGTTAAATACATATAAGTTATTTTGTTAGGCTTGGTAAGCCTAAAAAACGAGCATTAGCTGAAAGCAACAATAAAACATCAAATGACTTCATGAAAATAAACAATATGACGACTTTATATTTCGTATGTTTGCTGTATCAACAAAAATGAAATACAACAGTATTTATCAGACAGACCAGGTTTAAATTTGTAAATGCTGGTATTATGGTGAGATAAAATAAAATGATATGATCACAAAATCGTTATAACATGTAACACTTTCAATACATATAACTTATACTTTAAATGTGATTGAATGAATAAGATAATATTGTTTGGTATAATCATTTTTTGAACTATCGATCCCATTATAACAGTTTATTTGATTTAAACTTTGTATTTGTTTTCGAAATGAAAACATATTAAACTGCAAATAATTCTATTTAGACATATGCGTAAAACGTATTTGAATATAGAAACGACTAATATCAATAAAATAAACATATCGGAGCTACAATTGACAAGTGTTTCTCATTATAATTTAGTGTAATATAATTCACTACCTCTTTGTATAGTCAATTTGCATTTAATGTTGTAATTACAATGAAGATAATCCCATCGGAAATTAATATTTACACATTTTATTGCAACTTTGAACAAAATTAATTAACAATAGTTATAACTTCTTCGATAAATGTTAATTCCATATAGCGACATACACTTGGAGACTTTTCTAACGCATCACTTAATCATATCAATATAGCTCTCTTATTTTTTAACAGCTTGTGTTGAAATTTGGACCAAGAATAATTCAACACATATCTGATAATTCCTGAAATTTTAATTGAAATTGAAAAACAACACAATATAAAACTTAACAAATTAAAAATGTCACTTCAAAAGTCAAATTCGCAAACTCGTATGTAACGTTAAATAATTGTGAAAGTTAAAACGCATACACTTACATGTCTTAATAACTGACCGGCTTGCAACATGCCGATTGAGCCGTTTTGCTCCTGAATATTCATACGAGCCATATTGTTTTACTTTAATTATGTTTTTCTTGTGTAAAAACTTATCTAGAATTATACAATTTAAATTAAATTGGAATAACGTGTATATCGCCTTTTACTACACTTGATTATTTGAAACACAACACTTTTACAACTTACATATCTCAATAATGAGTAAAGATTTTTATTTAAAATTGCACATGTGATCATTTTACTACAATATGTGCAAGCTAACGATAAAATCATTGATATGTGACGATCGGACACTTTAGCAAGTGAAAAAGGTAGCCTGTAAAATGCAAAGTGTGCGATTGCGCTCCTGAATATTCATACGAGCTATATTGTTTTGTTAATTAATTTTATGTTTTCCTTGTGTAAGAACCCACCTTAAATAATTAAATTGAAATAAAACTAGAATTAAATCAATTTTCAACATTTCGACGTGCAACAATATGGAACCATCCTACCCCACGTGCTAAAGCGTCCAATCGTCACGGATGAATGAGTTTATTATGAGCTTGCATAGAATGTAGTCAAATGATCGTATGTAAAATGTTTACATCAATATCTTTACTAATAACTGAGATATTCAAGTTTGAAAAGTGATGCGTTAGAAAAGTCCCCAAGTGTACTTTGAAATTAATTGAATAATTAATTGAAAAAAATTCAATAAGGATTGCACATCTAGGACCAATAGCTCCAAAATACAGCGTGCATGTTATTTTTTACGTATGTAACGAAGTCGGTAAATATAGAAACAACAACAACACAACAAAAACAACAGCGAATTGTTTCTTTCTGCTTTAATGAAAATGAAGCTATTGTAACAGTTTAATGAATGGTAACAGACAGAACAAGAAAGATATAATGTTGACCTAGCTTCCGAGTGAAAATAATCGTTCAGTTTCGTAAATAGAAATGACGTTACGATTTTGTTAATCAAAGCAAGAGCATTAATTAACGTCTTTTCAATTAAAAATAACATTTACATCCGGGGCATTTACTTGATCGCAACATACCAAGCTCAATTGATACATATTTCTGATTTTCCGATCGATATAAGATGGTTTGCAATTTTCTACCACTTATTGTTTTATTTTGTATAATTATTCTGTAAAAACAACTTTATTTTTGAAAGTTTTTTAGATGTTCATTCAGTCAACTGTACCTTTAACATTAACTTCAGCAGAATCTTACCTGTATCTAGTCAAAAGACGCCGGCGTTATATATTGGTCATGAACACTAAACCATTCTTTAAATCTACCATTTAATTGTTGAATGAAACTATACATATTCATTATTATTGTGTAAATTTGAGCAAAGTATGGAAGATTCGTAAGCTCTAAAACTGGTTTGAACCCTAGTGATATGTTTGTAATCTTCATGTCTTTTGCCATTTGGCCTCTTTGATTGTAATTGGTCGCTTTATGAAATAAGGGATATTTTTAATTTGCAGGAATAATCAAACAATTGTAACAAAAAAAAGATTACAGTTGGGATCATCGGCTTGGAACGACTCTAAGATGATCTAATGCTGGTATTTTGCTTTTTTGTATTTGTAATTAAAAAAAAAAAGTTTAGATTACCAAACAATTTATGTAAGGACATCCATGTTGTAGTGTATATTGATACATGTATATCGCCCACGTCCGCTTATGAATGTTTTGGATCAACGACAAACCTAAAATCAATGCAGTTTTTGTTATGTTGTTTTTATGGAGTCAGTGTGTCCATTGTAACTGATAAAACACTAATTCAATATCTATGATAGTGTTTTGTTAAAAAAAAATTACATTGTTGCACGCCACATATGCATGATTTTACACTATAAAACTGATTAAATGACGCAGAAAAAAACATGTCATATGAAGACGTTATTTTATTAATGTTTCCTTTAGGACTAACAAACTATGCTGTCACTAAATATTTATTAAAAAGCTTTAGAAATGACCTTTTGAAATATATAGGTTTTATTTCAAACTAATGTGAAAATAACCTAAAGAAAAAACACTTAATGCTGCGAAGTACTTTCAGCTTGATTTAATAATGCTGTTAATATGAGACAACGTTTGATGTGGTTTTCATACAAAATTAAAGATATTGACTATGAATCTCATAAACTCGTGCTGGTTGCTGAATCAATAGTAATTGCCTTTGTAATACTATCAGACTTATAAATGGCTGTATTTTGCATTTTTGCAGTAAATCACAAATTTATGAGCTTCATTTTATTCTGAGAAAATTTGATTCCACCCATTCATATTGTTCGAAGGCGACCTTCTGAGGCAATTAACGAGCGATATGTGCGTGGCCTCACAATTCCAGTGCGCACTCACAATCCATCGGAAAGCTAGTTATAAAAAATCAACAACACAATTGTCGCAAGCTACATTGCCTTCGATTGATTGTGTTATTAATTGCTCTAAATATACAATGCATTTTGTCGACGAGACTTCAGTTTTAAATATTGCTGCTCAAACTGTCAATGAGGTTCTTGGCTTCATGAAGCCAACCTATGCCTAATTGAGGCTCTTTTTTTATTTACGGAACAACATATCCAACACCAATCTCAAGTAAGTGTTAGTGTGTCGTATGAAAAGATATCGTTGCAGGAAATTAAAACGGAATACATTGAGCCACTCAAAAATACGAACAGAAACAAATTTAGCACAATTGCCTACTGAATCAAATATTTGTACAATTACCATACGCCAATTAAATGTGTCATCCTTACTAATGGAAAACAAACTGAACTAGAAACTACAATAGAATATTGGCGATATAATTAATGTCTTTCTGGTAGAATTATTAATGGAACAATCATGGAATTTAATTCTTAACGATATATTGAGAAGATTCCGCTGACAAAAAATACAATCTGAAGTACAAATTGCGTGCCTTAGTAGTTTATCAGCAAAAATCGCAATTTAATGAATTAGAAATAGTTTTACTATATAATGGTTTGAAAGGACTAATTATAATACAAAGCAAACAATTTATAATACACATGCGATTTCTCTTGGATTCGATCCTGCACCATTCGAAGCAAGAGCTTACTATTTACTACTTTACCATGCAGGCTTTTGGAAGTGTTTTGTAGAAGTATACGCTTTATTTGATGACACTTCACATTGTTTGCAATTGTATCGATTACAAACGCTTTATTGTTGTTCTATCTCAGTTTATGATTATCCATAAACGAACTGATATTTTTTTTAACTTTAGTCAGCCGTTTTATTTGCGTGTATTTTTAAATCAGTCACTACTTTTTGAAAATTTGAGTTATGCAAAACTGTAAACAAGGTCCTTGAAACAACTATTTGAAAAATAAAACACCCACATAAGGAACGGTTCTGTGGCGACTCAACCTCAAATGGAGGCATCAATTACTCCCAGTAAAGAATTCCCAGATCGCGGATTTGTCTTATTATATTGACGATGATTCAGTCTTAATGGCGAACATTTGCGAAATTTTATCTCATCGTTCAAACATTTCACGGTTATTCCATCTTAATTATTTGACAGCATTGTGCAAGCAATTAGATTCTAATTAAATAGAAACACTACGATGTTAAGAGTATCACGAAATCGTTGATAGAAATTTGATAAATGGACTTAATGTCTGCATCATTTAAAGTGCAGATTATTTAAAACTTTAAACACACACACACACAAACAAGTCCATCTGTCATCTTAACTAGATGAACTGACAATGCTTAAATATCGTTTTAAATACAAATGTTTATGAATATATATAAATAATATAACTTCAGAAAAAAAACGAGAATGTCATGCCCGTTCTACTTTAAGATCCACGTTTATATAAGGTCCAAGCATTACATTACAACAAATGCGCTAGAATATATAGAATTTATATAACTTCAGAAAAACAAACGAGAATGTTATGCTCCTTTCACTTTTATATCTACTTTTATATAATTTGATGACTAGTCGTAACCCTCACATTGGGGCACGAATTTACAAACAAAAACCGCATGCATTAAAATAAACATTTACCTCATAGCATAGTCATTCCAAGTTTAATCAAGGAAATCAAAAGAAAACAATTTTGATTAAAATACGGCTTTATATTGCTTAATGGTTAAGAAACATTAAGGCAACCGCATAACAACTTTTTAAGCACGATTAAATGAACACACAAGCGTCTGTTTTAATCCCTTTTTCTTAATTATTTTGTTTTAAATGGGAAAGAATTATATTGTCACATATGACTAAGCAGTAGCATACTTATTCCAAGCCACGTGCAATCTTGGTTTAAACAAAACGCACCTGTAATGTGGTCTCCTCTTTTTTTTTTCGCCTTATTGTGTTCGGGTGGCTGGAATCCCAACTTACGAATTTAGAGTTCGGTCTAAATGACTGGCATCAAAATGTAAGTTCCCGATCCATTTTACGAGCGATATAATCATGAATTATTTTGGCTCTGGTCCGTAATAAACAATAAAGAAGTTAAAATGTTAAATAAAATGTGTGTTATGTGCGTTATGCTTTGAACATTGAATAACAAAACTAAGAGGTGCAGATTTATTTTACATGTGTATCAGTGTTGATTTCCGAGCACCAGCGTGAGATTTAAAGCTTCATTCAACCGGTTCAAGACTATAATGCTTGTTTGCATTGCCTTTCGAATGCGTTGACCCAATATTAATTGCATGGGTGAAGTTAGTATATGTTTTATAGCGCACTTTTCCATCTAAATGATAAAGGGCTACGTGTATGGTTCGAGGCGTCATTATTCCGATTTAAACCCAAAAGCTTTGTATCGACTTTTCCAAGGTTACGAGCATAACTTAATTCCGTTTTACGTTTTATTTGTGTTGAATGTATAGTTTTGTAGAACCAATTGGTTAATTGTCCTTAAATAAAATACTAGGGTGGGTTTGCTAGAACTTATAATATTTTGTGATGTTTTTAAAAGTTTGAAATAGTTTTCCAAGAGATGTCTTCCAGTTCAAAAAACACCACCGGTCTAGATGGATCATTTACGCGTTGCGGAATGTTATGCCCGGACCTAGAAGATGCTTTAAACTGTGTAAGCAATGTCCTCCATACATGCAGCATCTGATTGGCGCCATTTTATTTTCCACACGCCAAAGTGCCAATCTGGCGTGAATTTGGTATGTCCCGGTAGCATCATACTCAAGGAAACAGACTCATGCAGACCTGCAATGATATTCCAAAAAAACAGTAACAATTTCATAATCTTTTTCTTCAGGTTACAACCTCGAAAGATTCAATTCAATATGCTTTATACATTTTGTAATTGATAGAAACAAGCTACCAAAGTTCTTATCATATATTATAACAAGAGCAACCGCCTAGACAGCTCATCTATTGTCAAAGTATGAATCAAATCTGATCATAAATAAAGAAGTTATGGCAATTTTAGTAAAATCTTTCCAAAATGAAATGGGGGGATTCTATGGTGGGATGGTTGGACAGTCTTTCAAAAATAAAATAATACAAATAACATATTTGTTTTTTTAAAGATTTCAACAACAAAAAATGTTTTTATTGGGGGGGGGGGGTTTAAGAGGGAAGAGGGGGGTGGGGGTATAGTTGGGGTGTGGTCATTTATTAGATGATAAGTGCTGCAAGTATGAAAGCAATAGCTTTGATACTTTAGAAATAAAGTGGTCCTAAACAAAAACCTTTTCAAATGTCTCTACACACTACACATTATTATACTTTTTAAATGGTTATATTTTTAAGAAAGACAATGACCGTTTTATAACCTGTAATCACTCTCCACATGCAATAGCCCAGAATGATGTTGTTTGTTATTCTGCCCAACAGCATTGTCAAAGTGAATCTGCAAATAAACATTTCTTGTTTAAAAATAATTAATATATATTTAAATGGAGAGATTATTGCTACACGAATGAAAACATTTATGAATGAATGAAAACAGAATTAGGTTATGTCCAGGCACCAAAATGAAATAATAGTTTTAATTACTTTAATATTTTAAAATAATTTACAAAAACAAAGATTTAAGTAACAATATTACAAAAGCAACTATGTATAAATTTATATTTCCAATGAAAAGAAAGACAAAAACATTATTTTGTTAATCTCAGAGTATATAAAGCAATAATTACCATCACTGCATAGTTTTTCTCCAGCGCCAAAGTGAGAAAAATAGTGGTGCACCAAACTTGTGACACAATCGCCACCTTTCCCAGGCATTTCTGACTCGTCAATCATATAGAATCTTCTGTATTCCTGTAATATTGTTTTATGTACATAAAAAAATAATCTTTTACAAAATAAAAACTATCAAAAAAACTATATTTAAATACACCTTGCATACAAGATTTTCACTAATGTTTGTGCAAAACACTTGTATTGTTGAATTACAATATACACAAGGCTTGTCAGCAAAGGATGACATATGCCCCCTTTTTCCACATTTTTCTAAACCTAAACGCAAAGTGTTTTTGCACATTTTCGAAACCTAAACGCAAAGTGTGAAGAATTTCAGACAGACGGACAGTGCGATCACTATCTGTCCCCGTCAGGGGCATAAAAACAACAACTAAATAATGCAGTATATTAACAAATGTTTTTCTTATAGTAGTGCAATGTAGTTACAATTAGTTATTATTACATATTGTGAAGATATTTAAAACTGATAATTACAATAACATACCTGTTCCTTCAGCGCACATCCAAACACATGGCACTTTTTTGGTGTCGCAAAGTAGATTGGTCCCACTTGCATGGCGTGATGAGGGTAGTGTACACACTGGGCAAAGCCCATGAGTAGTGTAGTGTGGCATCTAGTGAACATGGTTCTGCACCTGTTAACAAAATGAACCAAATTGTATTAAGTGAATCAATTTTTTTAGACATTTTTTATATATATATACATATTTTTATAATTGTTTCCCAACATGTATAGCTAGATGCACCATATAAATGAATGTTAACATTTAAGCTGTAGCATGTTCATGGCAAAATGCATAATAAAATGCTGCGGTTCATCTTCCAGGACAAAGCACAAATGTACCGCATATGAGGCACTTTTATTTGTATAACATATTTTAGAAAGAATCTTTTATTTACAATTTGGAATTTAATACTGGAAATAAAACTTGTTTATTAAAAAAATCCTCATTTTTTTTAGATCTTCAATGACATCTGTAGTAATGCACACAGCTTTACTACAAAGAACCTGTACTTGAAAGTTGGCGTTGGCCGGTTGGGCCTTTTCAACTGACATGTATAGTCACTTAGTACATTGTGCCTTTCTTCATCTGACAGATGAGCATTGGTTTTTAATTTGA